>NC_057805.1:9246935-9546935 GCF_018294505.1 Triticum aestivum
CGATCGGCTTCAGTTAGCAGCAGTAGCGAAGGAATCGCTTGATCGGGTTCAGTTAACAGCCATCGATCGATCGCTTGGGTTCAGTAACGCGTAGCCTGCAGTGCAATCGCTCGGGTTTAGTTAGAGCCCAACGCCTCACTCGGGTTCAGTTAGAGCCAACGCCTCGCACACACGCGTGTACGTGTACGAGAGAAACGCGCATCGCTCGGCCCCCGACCTCCCACCGTAACCGGGAACTCCCCGAAATTTTCCTCGCCCTCGCTTCTACCACGGTTTTTTCCGTCATGGACGGCCCAAAGAATGTCATGCAGTTGCGTCTCCGGCCCGCCCAGGACGAAAAGCCCATTTTCTGTCATGATTTTTTGTCATAGAAGTAGGAGCCCACCACATCTATGATGATACCGGGTTTTGTCACAATTATCATCATAGAAGTGTCATATGTATGACAGAAAAAAAATTCGTTCGGCCCAAAATGTCACGGATGTGTCTTTTTTTGTAGTGATGGCCTCGGAACACTGAGACCGAAAGGTCGAGCGTGAATCATATAGTAGATATGATCAACATAGTGATGTTCACCATTGAAACTACTCCATCTCACGTGATGATCGGACATGGTTTAGTTGATATGGATCACGTGATCACTTAGAGGATTAGAGGGATGTCTATCTAAGTGGGAGTTCTTTAAGTAATATGATTAATTGAACTTTAATTTATCATGAACTTAGTCCTGGTAGTATTAGCATATCTATGTTGTAGATCAATAGCTCGCGTTTAGCTCCCCTGTTTTATTTTTGATATGTTCCTAGAGAAAACTAAGTTGAAAGATGTTAGTAGCAATGATGCGGATTGGATCCGTGATCTGAGGATTTTCCTCGTTGCTGCACAGAAGAATTATGTCCTTGATGCACCGCTAGGTGACAGACCTATTGCAGGAGCATATGCAGACGTTATGAACGTTTTGACAAAAGCTCGGTATGATGAATACTTGATAGTTTAGTGCACCATGCTTTACAGCTTAGAACCGGGACTTCAAAAATGTTTTGAACGCCACGGAGCATATAAGATGTTCCAAGAGTTGAAATTGGTATTTCATACTCGTGCCCGTGTCGAGAGGTATGAGACCTCTGACAGTACTTTGCCTACAAGATGGAGGAGAATTGCTCAGCTAGTGAGCGTGTGCTCAGAATGTCTGAGTACTACAATCACTTGAATCAAGTGGGAGTTAATCTTCCAGATAAGATAGTGATTGACAGAGTTCTCTAGTCACTATCACCAAGTTACTAGAACTTCGTGATGAACTATAATATGCAAGGGATAAAAGGAAACGATTCACAAGCTCTTCGTGATGCTGAAATCGACGAAGGTAGAAATCAAGAAAAGCATCAAGTGTTGATGGTTGACAAGACCACTAGTTTCAAGAAAAGGGCAAAGGGAAGAAGGGGAACTTCAAGAAGAACGGCAAGCAAGTTGCTACTCAAGTGAAGAAGCCCAAGTCTGTACCTAAGCCTGAGGCTAAGTGCTTCTACTGCAAAGGGACTGGTCACTGGAAGCGGAACTGCCCCAAGTATTTGGCGGATAAGAAGGATGGCAAAGTGAACAAAGGTATATTTGATATACAGATTATTGATGTGTATTTTACTAGTGTTCGTAGCAACCCTCGGTATTTGATACTGGTTGAGTTGCTAAGAGTAGTAACTCGAAACGGGAGTTGCAGAATGAACAGAGACTAGTTAAGGGTGAAGTGACGATGTGTGTTGGAAGTGGTTCCAAGATTGATATGATCATCATCGCACGCTCCCTACACTTTCGGGATTAGTGTTGAACCTAAATAAGTGTTATTTGGTGTTTGCTTTGAGCATGAATATGATTTGATCATGTTTATTGCAATACGGTTATTCATTTAAGTTAGAGAATAATTGTTGTTCTATTTACATGAATAAAACCTTCTATGGTCATACACCCAATGAAAATGGTTTGTTGGATCTCGATCGTAGTGATACACATATTCATAATATTGAAGCCAAAAGATGCAAAGTTAATAATGATAGTGCAACTCATTTGTGGTACTGCCGTTTAGGTCATATTGGTGTAAAGCGCATGAAGAAACTCCATGCTAATGGACTTTTGGAATCACTTGATTATGAATCACTTGATGCTTGCGAACCATGCCTCATGGGCAAGATGACTAAGACTCCGTTCTCCGGAATAATGGAGCGAGCAACTGACTTATTGGAAATAATACATACTGATGTATGCGGTCCGATGAGTGTTGAGGCTCGCGGCAAGTATCGTTATTTTCTGACCTTCACAGATAATTTAAGCAGATATGGGTATATCTACTTGATGAAACATAAGTCTGAAACATTTGAAAAGTTCAAAGAATTTCAGAGTGAAGTGGAAAATCATCGTAACAAGAAAATAAAGTTTCTACGATCTGATCGTGGAGAAGAATATTTGAGTTACGAGTTTGGTCTTCATTTGAAACAATGCGGAATAGTTTCGCAACTCACGCCACCTGGAACACCACAGCATAATGGTGTGTCCGAACATCGTAACCGTACTTTATTAGATATGGTGCAATCTATGATGTCTCTTACCGATTTACCACTATTATTTTGGGGTTATGCATTAGAGACAGCTGCATTCACGTTAAATAGGGCACCATCTAAATCCGTTGAGACGACACTACATGAAGTGTGGTTCGGCAAGAAACCAAAGTTGTCGTTTCTTAAAGTTTGAAGTTGCAATGCTTATGTGAAAAGGTTTCAACCTGATAAGCTCGAACCCAAATCGGAGAAATGTGTCTTCATAGGACACCCAAAGGAGACAGTTGGGTACACCTTCTATCACGGACCCGAAAGCAAAATATTCGTTGCTAAGAATGGATCCTTTCTAGAGAAGGAGTTTCTCTCGAAAGAAGTGAGTGGGAGGAAAGTAGAACTTGATGAGGTAACTGTACCTGCTCCCTTATTGGAAAGTAGTTCATCACAAAAACCGGTTCCTGTGACACCTACACCAATTAGTAAGGAAGCTAATGATGATGATCATGAAACTTCAGATCAAGTTACTACGGAACCTCGTAGGTCAACCAGAGTAAGATCCGCACCAGAGTGGTACGATAATCCTGTTCTGGAGGTCATGTTACTTGACCATGACGAACCTACGAACTATGAGGAAGCCATGATGAGCCCAAATTCCGCAAAATGGCTTGAGGCCATGAAATCTGAGATGGGATCCATGTATGAGAACAAAGTATGGACTTTGATTGACTTGCCCAATGATCGGCGAGCCATTGAGATTAAATGGATCTTCAAGAGGAAGAGGGACGCTGATAGTAGTGTTACTATCTACAAAGCTAGAATTGTCGCAAAAGGTTTTCGACAAGTTCAAGGTGTTGACTACGATTAGAGTTTCTCACTCGTATCTATGCTTAAGTCTGTCCGAATCATGTTAGCAATTGCCGCATTTTATGAAATCTGGCAAATGGATAAACAAAACTCCATTCCTTAATGGATTTATTAAAGAAGAGTTGTATATGATGCAACCAGAAGGTTTTGTCAATCCTAAAGGTGCTAACAAAATATGCAAGCTCCAGCAATCCATCTATGGACTAGTGAAGCATCTCGGAGTTGGAATATACGCTTTGATAAGTTTATCAAAGCATATAGTTTTATACAGACTTGCGGTGAAGCCTGTATTTACAAGAAAGTGAGTGGGAGCACTACAGCATTTCTGATAATTATATGTGAATGACATATTGTTGATCGGAAATAATGTAGAATTATTCTGCAAAGCATAAATGAGTGTTTGAAAGGAGTTTTTCAAAGGAAGACCTCGGTGAAGCTGCTTACATATTGAGCATCAAGATCTATAGAGATAGATCAAGATGCTTGATAAGTTTTTTCAATGAGTACATACCTTGACAAGATTTTGAAGTAGTTCAAAATGGAACAGTCAAAGAAAGAGTTCTTGCCTGTGTTACAAGGTGTGAAATTGAGTAAGACTCAAAGACCGACCACGGCAGAAGATAGAAAGAGAATGAAAGTCATTCCCTATGCCTCAGCCATAGGTTCTATAAAGTATGACATGCTGTGTACCAGATCTATTGTATACCCTACACTGATTTTGGCAAGGGAGTACAATAGTGATCTAGGAGTAGATCACTGGACAGCGGTCAAAATTATCCTTAGTGGAATAAGGATATGTTTCTCGATTATGGAGGTGACAAAAAGGTTCGTCGTAAAGGGTTACGTCGACGCAAGTTTTGACACTGATCCAGATGATTCTAAGTCTCAATCTGGATACATATTGAAAGTGGGAGAAATTATCTAGAGTAGCTCCGTGCAGAGCATTGTTGACATAGAAATTTGCAAAATACATACGGATCTGAATCTGGCAGACCCGTTGACTAAACTTCTCTCACAAGCAAAACATGATCACACCTTAGTACTCTTTGGGTGTTAATCACAGAGCGATGTGAACTAGATTATTGACTCTAGTAAACCCTTTGGGTGTTGGTCACATGACGATGTGAACTATGGGTGTTAATCACATGGTGATGTGAACTATTGGTGTTAAATCACATGGTGATGTGAACTAGATTATTGACTCTAGTGCAAGTGGGAGACTGAAGGAAATATGCCCTAGAGGCAATAATAAAGTTGTTATTTATATTTCCTTATATCATGATAAATATTTATTATTCATGCTAGAATTGTATTAACCGGAAACTTAGTACATGTGTGAATACATAGACAAACATAGTGTCACTAGTATGCCTCTACTTGACTAGCTCGTTAATCAAAGATGGTTGAGTTTCCTAGCCATGGACATGAGTTGTCATTTGATTAACAGGATCACATCATTAGGAGAATGATGTGATTGACTTGACCCATTCCGTTAGCTTAGCACTTGATCATTTAGTATGTTGTTATTGCTTTCTTCATGACTTATACATGTTCCTATGACTATGAGATTATGCAACTCCCGTTTACCGGAGGAACACTTTGTGTGCTACCAAACGTCACAACGTAACTGGGTGATTATAAAGGTGCTCTACAGGTGTCTCCGAAGGTACTTGTTGGGTTGGCGTATTTCGAGATTAGGATTTGTCACTCCGATTGTCGGAGAGGTATCTCTGGGCCCACTCGGTAATGCACATCACTTAAGCCTTGCAAGCATTGCAACTAATGAGTTAGTTGCGGGATGATGTATTACAGAACGAGTAAAGAGACTTGCCGGTAACGAGATTGAACTAGGTATTGAGATACTGACGATCGAATCTCAGGCAAGTAACATACCGATGACAAAGGGAACAACGTATGTTGTTATGCGGTTTGACCGATAAAAATCTTCCTAGAATATGTGGGAACCAATATGACCATCCACATTCCGCTATTGGTTATTGACCGGAGACATGTCTCGGTCATGTCTACATAGTTCTCGAACCCGTAGGGTCCGCACGCTTAAAGTTTCGATGACGGTTATATTATGAGTTTATGTGTTTTGATGCACCGAAGGTAGTTCGGAGTCCCGGATGAGATCGGGGACATGACGAGGAGTCTCGAAATGGTCGAGACGTAAAGATCGATATATTGGACGACTATATTCGGAGATCGGAAAGGTTCCGAGTGATTCGGGTATTTTCGTAGTACCGAAGAGTTACGGGAATTCGCCGGGGAGTATATGGGCCTTATTGGGCTTTAGGGGAAGGAGAGAGGAGAGGCTGCCCCCCCCCCAAGGCCTAGTCCGAATTGGACTAGGGGGAGGGGTTGCGCTCCCTCCTTCCTTCTCTTCTCTCTCCCCTTTCCTTGACTCCTACTCCTACTACTTGGAAGGGGGGAATCCTACTCCCAGTGGGAGTAGGACTCCTCCTAGGGCGCGCCATAGAGAGGGCCGGCCCTCCCCCTCCTCCACTCCTTTATATACGGGGAGGGGGCACCCCTTGGAGACACAACAATTGATCTCTTGATCTCTTAGCCGTGTGCGGTGCCCCCCTCCACCATAATCCACCTCGATCATATCGTAGTGGTGCTTAGGCGAAGCCCTGCGTCGGTAGCATCATCATCACCGTCATCACCCCGTCGTGCTGACGGAACTCTCCCTCGAAGCTCTGCTGGATCGGATTTCATTGGACGTCATCGAGCTGAATGTGTGCTGAACTCGGAGGTGTCGTACGTTCGGTACTTGGATCGGTCGGATCGTGAAGACGTACGACTACATCAACTGCGTTGTGCTAACGCTTCCGCTTTCGGTCTACGAGGGTACGTGGACACACTCTCCCCTCTCGTTGCTATGCATCACCATGATCCTGTGTGTGCGTAGGAATTTTTTTTGAAATTACTACGTTCCCCAACATTTTGTTGTGATGCCATGTTGTATTTGCACATATCGAGCATATTGTGTGTATGATTTGAAATGCTTGGTATGTGTGGGATCCGACAACCTAGTTGTCTATCCTTGGTAGCCTCTCTTACGGGGAAATGTAGTCTGGTGCTTCCACTGAGCCATGGTAGTCTGCTACAGCCCGGTTTACCGGAGTCCTGTTAGCCCAATTGCTACTACTCCGGAACACTTAGACTGGTCGGCATATGTCCTTCTTCGATCCTGTGTCTGCCCCTTCGGGGAAATGTCACGCGGTGTCTTTCGGAGTCCTGTTAGCCTGCTACATCCCGGATTCCCGGAGTCCTGCTAGCCCAGTTACTACAGCCGAACTCACTCGCTGATGACCGACACGTTCGTTGCTGGGTCATGTATGACTGTCCCTGTAAGTTAGTGCCACTTTGGATTCACGACTAGTCATGTCGGCCCGGGTTCTCTGTCATATGGATGCTAGCGACACTATCATATACGTGAGCCAAAAGGCGCAAACGGTCCCGGGCCAGGTAAGGTGGCACCCGTGGGAATACCATGCGTGAGGCCGCAAAGTGATATGAAGTGTTACATGCTAGATCGGTGTGACTTAGGATCGGGGTCCTGACAGCAATGAGTCAAGAGTGACATGTATGAAAGAATTATGAAGGTGGCTTTGCCACAAATACGATGTCAACTACATGATCATGCAAAGCAATATGACAATGATGGAGCGTGTCATAATAAACGGAACGGTGGAAAGTTGCATGGCAATATATCTCAGAATGGCTAAAATGCCATAATAGGTAGGTATGGTAGCTGTTTTGAGGAAGGTAAATGGTGGGTTTATGGTACCGACGAAAGTTGCGCGGTACTAGAGAGGCTAGCAATGGTGGAAGGGTGAGAGTGCGTATAATCCATGGACTCAACATTAGTCATAATGAACTCACATACTTATTGCAAAAATCTATTAGTTATCGAAACAAAGTACTACGTGCATGCTCCTAGGGGGGTAGATTGGTAGGAAAAGACCATCGCTCGTCCCCGACCGCGACTCATAAGGAAGACAATCAATAAATAAATCATGCTCCGACTTCATCACATAACGGTTCACCATACGTGCATGCTACGGGAATCACAAACTTTAACACAAGTACCTCTCAAATTCACAACTACTCAACTAGCATGACTCTAATATCACCATCTTCATATCTCAAAACAATTATAAGGAATCAAACTTCTCATAGTATTCAATGCACTTTATATGAAAGTTTTTATTATATCCCTCTTGGATGCCCATCATATTAGGACTAAATTCATAACCAAAGCAAATTACCATGCTGTTTAAGACTCTCAAAATAATATAAGTGAAGCACTAGAGCAAATGACAAAAAACTCCAAAAGATATAAGTGAAGATCAATGAGTAGTCGAATAATTATGTAACTATGTGAAGACTCTCTAACATTTAAGAATTTCAGATCTTGGGATATTATTCAAACAGCAAGCAAAACTAAATAAAATAAAATTACGCTCCAAGCAATACACATATCATGTGGTGAATAAAAATATAGCTCCAAGTAAAGTACCGATGAACGAAGACGAAAGAGGGGATGCCATCCGGGGCATCCCCAAGCTTAGGCTCTTGGTTGTCCTTGAATATTACCTTGGGGTGCCTTGGGCATCCCCAAGCTTAGGCTCTTTCCACTCCTTATTCCATACTCCATCGAATCTTTACCCAAAACTTGAAAACTTCACAACACAAAACTTAACAGAAAACTCGTAAGCTCCGTTAGTATAAGAAAATAAATCACCACTTAGGTACTGTTGTAAACTCATTCTAAATTCATATTGGTGTAATATCTACTGTATTCCAACTTCTCTATGGTTCATACCCTCCGATACTACTCGTAGATTCATCAAAATAAGCAAACAACACATAGAAAACAGAATCTGTCAAAAACAGAACGGTCTGTAGTAATATGTATCATTCGAATACTTCTGTAACTCCAAAAATTCTACCAAATTAGGAAAACCTAAGAAATGTGTGTACCAATCCATAGCAAAAAGAATCAGATCAAAATCATGTTTCTTTGAATTATTAAAACTAATTTACTGGGCGCAAAAGTTTCTGATTTTCAGCAGGATCAACACAACTATCACCGTAAGCTATCCTAAAGGTCTTACTTGGCACTTTATTGAAAGAAAAGCTATAGAACATGATTACTACAGTAGCATAATCATGTGAACACACAAAAACAGTAAAGGTAAATATTGGGTTGTCTCCTAACAAGCGCTTTTCTTTATTGCCTTTTTAGCTAGGCATGATGATTTCAATGATGCTCACATAAAAGATAAGAATTAAAACATAAAGAGAGCATCATGAAGCATATGACAAGCACATTTAGGCCTAACCCACTTCCTATGCATAGGGATTTTGTGAGCAAACAACTTATGGGAGCAATAATCAACTAGCATAGGAAGGCAAAGCAAGCAAATCTTCAAGATTTTCAACACATAGAGAGGAAACTTGATATTATTGCAATATGTAGAAGCATATGATCCTCTCTCATAATAATTTTCAGTAGCATCATGAATTAATTCAACCATATAACCAGCACATAAAGCATTCTTTTCATGATCTATATGCATAGAAATTTTACTACTCTCCACATAAGCAAATTTATTCTCATCAATATTAGTGGGAGCAAACTCAACAAAATAACTATCATGTGAAGCATAATCCAATTGAAAATTAAAATCATGATGACAAGTTTCATGGTTATATTTATTCTTTAGAGCATACGTGTCATCACAATAATCATCATAAATAGGAGGCATGCTTTCATCATAATAAATTTGCTCATCAAAACTTGCGGGACTAAACATATCATCTTCATCAAACATAGCATCCCCAAGCTTGTGGCTTTGCATATCATTAGCATCATGGGTATTCAAAGAATTCATACTAACAACATTGCAATCATGCTCATCATTCACATATTTTATGCCAAGCATTCTATGTAATTCTTCTTCTAGTACTTGAGCACAATTTTCCTTCCCATCATTTTCACGAAAGACATTAAAAAGATGAAGCATATGAGGCACCCTTCATTCCATTTTTTGTAGTTTTCTTTTATAAACTAAACTAGTGATAAAAGAAGAAACTAAAAGATTCGATTGCAAGATCTAAAGATATACCTTCAAGCACTCACCTCCCCGGCAACGGCGCCAGAAATTGCTTGATGTTACTACAGAACCTTCTTCTTGTAGACGTTGTTGGGCCTCCAAGTGCAGAGGTTTGTAGGACAGTAGCAAATTTCCCTCAAGTGGATGACCTAAGGTTTATCAATCTGTGGGAGGCGTAGGATGGTCTCTCTCAAACAACCCTACAACCAAATGACAAAGAGTCTCTTGTGTCCCCAACACACCCAATACAATGGTAAATTGTATAGGTGCACTAGTTCGGCGAAGATATGGTGATACAAGTGCAATATAGATGGTAGATCTAGGTTTTTGTAATCTGAAAATATAAAAACAGCAAGGTAACTAATGATAAAAGTGAGCACAAACGGTATTGCAATGCGTTGAAACAAGGCCTAGGGTTCATGCTTTCACTAGTGCAAGTTCTCTCAACAATAATAACATAATTGGATCATATAACTATCCCTCAACATGCAACAAAGAGTCACTCCAAAGTCACTAATAGCAGAGAACAAAAGAAGAGATTATTGTAGGGTACGAAACCACCTCAAAGTTATTCTTTCTGATCGATCTATTCAATAGCCCGTAGTAAAATAACACGAAGCTATTCTTTCCGTTCGATCTATCATAGAGTTCGTACTAGAACAACACCTTAAGACACAAATCAACCAAAACCCTAATGTCACCTAGATACTCCAATGTCACCTCAAGTATCCGTGGGTATGATTATACGATATGCATCACACAATCTCAGATTCATCTATTCAACCAACACAAAGTACTTCAAAGAGTGCCCCAAAGTTTCTACCGAAGAGTCAAGACGAAAACGTGTGCCAACCCCTATGCATAGATTCCCAAGGTCACGGAACCCGCAAGTTGATCACCAAAACATACATCAAGTGAATCAATAGAATACCCCATTGTCACCACGGGTATCCCACGCAATACATACATCAAGTGTTCTCAAATCCTTAAAGACTCAATTCGATAAGATAACTTCAAAGGGAAAACTCAATCCATTACAAGAGAGTAGAGGGGGACAAACATCATAAGATCCAACTATAATAGCAAAGCTCGCGGTACATCAAGATCGTGCCAAATCCATTACAAGAGAGTGAACTACTCCCTCCTCGTCATGGAGAGCGTCGGGATGATGAAGATGGCCACCGGTGAGGGAACCCTCCTCCGGCAGGGTGCCGGAACAGGGCCCCGATTGGTTTTTGGTGGCTACAGAGGCTTGCGGCGGCGGAACTCCTGATCTAGGTTATGTTCTGGGGGTTTCTGTATATATAAGAGGTTTTGGCGTCGGGAACAAGTCAGGGGGGTCTCCGAGGCGGCCACGAGGTAGGGGGCGCCCCAGGGGCGTAGGGTGCGCCCCCACCCTCGTGGGTGCCTCTTCTGGCCCATCTCTGATACTCCGTGGGCTTCTTCTGGTCCAAAAATAATCTCCGTCAATTTTCAGGTCAATTGGACTCCGTTTGGTTTTCCTTTTCTGTGATACTCAAAAACAAGGAAAAACAGAAACTGGCACTGGGCTCTAGGTTAATAGGTTAGTACCAAAAATCATATAAAATAGCATATAAATGCATATAAAACAACCAAGATTGATAATATAATAGCATGGAACAATCAAAAATTATAGATACATTGGAGACGTATCAGCACACTAAGTGTTCCTCCGGTATTCGGGAGTTGCATAATCTCATAGTCATAGGAACATGTATAAGTCATGAAGAAAGCAATAGCAAATAAACTAAATGATCAATTGCTGGGCTAACGGAATGGGTCAAGTCAATCACATCATTCTCTAATGATGTGATCCCGTTAATCAAATGACAACTCATGTCTATGGCTAGGAAACTTAACCATCTTTGATTCAACGAGCTAGTCAAGTAGAGGTATACTAGTGACACTCTGTTTGTCTATGTATTCACACATGTACTAAGTTTCCGGTTAATACAATTCTAGCATGAATAATAAACATTTATCATGATATAAGGAAATATAAATAACAACTTTATTATTGCCTCTAGGGCATATTTCCTTCAATTTCTTCAAGAGGAAGAGTGAGACCCAACAAACCGTCATCGACTTTGCAAATGAAGCTCAACGTCAACAGAATGCAAAAATCTTGACGATAAGAAGTGACAACGGGACAGAGTTCAAGAATTACACCTTGGATGAGTTTCTTAGTGATGAGGGGATCAAGCATCAATATTCCGCACCTTACACCCCTCAACAAAATGGTGTAGCGGAGAGGAAGAACCAGACTTTGATGGACGCGGCAAGAACCATGATGGCGGAGTTCAAGTCTCCATACAACTTTGGGGCCAAAGCCATCAACACCGCTTGGCATGCATCCAATCGGCTCTATCTCCGCAAAGGCTTGAACAAGACTCCATATGATATACTCAACGGCAACAAGCCCAACTTCAAGTACTTGCGGGTGTTCGGTTTGTAAGTGTTTCATTCTCAAGAAAAAGGTGTTCGTTTGTCTAAATTTGAGGCTAGAGCTCATGAGGGAATATTTGTTGGTTATGCTACAAACTATCATGCTTACCGTCTCCTCAACAAGTCCACGAGACTCATTGAGGAGACGTGTAACGTGGAGTTTGATGAGAATAATGGCTCCCAAGTGGAGCAAAGTGGTACTTGTGATGTAGGTGATGAAATTCCTCCCCAAGCCATAAGAAGAATGGGTGTTGGTCTTATCCTACCCATTGAGGAACCCCTTGTGGCCGAAGGAGAAGGACAATGTTTCACTCAAGTGGAACCATCACCAACCCAAGACCCACACGCTTCCGAAGAACAAAGTGAAGGCCCTCAACCAAATGAACAAGATCAAGGGCAAGATCAACCTCAAGATGATGGTGAACCATCAAGTGATTCCCAAGGTCAAGTTCTTACCACCGAGCAAGTTCAAGATCAAGAGCAAGCTCAAGATCAAGAACAAGCTCAAGACGACGCTCAAGATGATCAAGTTACCACTCCTCAACTCTCTCTTGAGGAGGAATTGGAGCGTCGTGCCGCGTCCAAGCTCACCACCAAAGATCATCTCATGAAGACTATGCTTGAAAGCTTAAGAAAGGGGGTAAGCACTCGTAGACAATTAGCAAACTATTGTGAACATCACGCGTTTGTTTCTTGTGTTGAACCCCAAAAGGTCTATGAGGCGCTCGAGGATCCAGATTGGCTTAATGCCATGCATGAAGAACTCAACAACTTCGAGCACAACAAGGTGTGGAGATTGGTGCCAAGGCCAAAGGAGAACCATAATGTTATTGGAACCAAGTGGATATTCAAGAACAAGCAAGATGCTCATGGGATTATTGTTTGCAACAAGGCTCATTTGGTAGCACAAGGCTACTCCCAAGTCGAGGGTATCGACTACGGTGAAACCTTTGCTCCCGTTGCTCGCCTTGAATCTATTCGTTTGTTGATTGCTTATGCTTCTCATCATAACTTCAAGTTGCAACAAATGGATGTGAAGAGTGCTTTTCTTAATGGTCCTATTAATGAGTTGGTGTATGTCAAACAACCCCCGGGGTTTGAGGATCCCGAGTTCCCCAATCATGTGTACCAACTCGATAAGGCACTCTATGGCCTTAAACAAGCCCCACATGCGTGGTATGAGCACCTTACCGAGTTGTTACAAGATCGTGGGTTTGAAATTGGGAAAATTGACCACACTCTTTTTACTAAGAAGGTCAAAGGGGAGTTGTTTGCCAACTATATGTTGATGATATTATCTTTGGTTCTCCTAACAAAGCTTTCAATGAGGAGTTTGCCGCACTCATGACCTCGAAGTTCAAGATGTCCATGATGGGAGACTTGAAGTTCTTTCTCGGGTTCGAAATCAAACAAAGAAGAGAAGGAACCTTCATCAACCAAGCCAAATGCACTCAAGACATGCTCAAGAGATTCAAGCTAAGTGATGTCAAGCCGGCATCTACTCCAATGCCCGTCAAATTCCAACTTGACATTGATCCCAATGGTAAAGCGGTGGATCAAAAAGTATATCATTCTATGATTGGCTCCTTGCTTTACCTTTGTGCATCTAGACCGGATATCATGTTGAGTGTGGGAATTTGTGCACGGTTTCAAGCCTCACCTAAGGAAAGCCACTATGTGGCGGTCAAGTGAATCTTTCAATATTTGGCTCATACCCCAAACTTTGGCTTATGGTACCCTAGAGGAGCAATCTTCAAACTTGTGGGCTTTTCGGACTTGGATTGGGCGGGAGACAAAGTGGATAGGAAGTCGACTTCTGGAGGGTGCCAATTTCTTGGTTGCTCTTTGTTGAGTTGGTCTTCTAAGAAGCAAAGTTGTGTGTCTCTCTCCTCCACCGAAGCGGAGTATGTGGCCGCCGGTAGTTGTTGTGCTCAACTTCTATGGATGAGGCAAACTTTAAAGGATTACGGTGTCATTTGTGACAAAGTGCCTCTTTGGTGTGACAATGGAAGTGCCATCAAGATATCTCTCAACCCGGTGCAACACTTCAAGATGAAGCATATTGAGATTCGGTATCACTTCATTCGGGATCACATTAGGCGAGGGGAGATTGAGCTCAACTATGTGAACACTCATGATAATCTTGCAGATATTTTCACAAAGCCTTTGGATGAAGCAAGATTTCGAGAGTTAAGGCATGTGTTAAATAGCATTGATTTGAGCAATGTGGCTTGAACCTTTGCACACCCCACCACACTCACCTTGTTGTCTTGTTTAGGTGTAGGCATGGACTTAGGGGGAGTGTTGTTCTCTCAATGAACTCTCCCTCCCCATTATGCATAAATTGATCAACTCTTTCACATTCGCCATTGTTGATGGTACTTGTGCTTCAAAGACGAGTTTTGGTCATGGGCCCAAGGTTAAAATCTTCACGGTGCCATACCAATTGACTCAAACATAGGTGGCCTCGGCCACCGCCCTCCATTGAGAGGTGCTTGTTCGAGTAGTTTCCTTAGGGCGTTGTTTGTGCTTTGAGTTACTCCAAGTTGCTCTCGGTTTATTTGTCTTTCAAACTTGGAGTATCTCTTCCTTGTGCTGTCCTTTTGAGTCTCCATCCCAACCCTATCTCTATGCTTCAACCACCCTAGTCTTGCATAAGCCATTTTTCCTGTTCTGGGCTGTTCTATCTCCCTGTCGGTGGTACTACCGATGTAAGGGAGCGGTACTACCATTCCGTCCAGTGGTACTACCGCTCATGCGGTACTACTGGGCCTCCTGCCCGGCTGTAGTATTGGGGCGGTACTACCGCTACTCCTAGTAGTACTACAGCTTAGCGGGACGTTGTGGGGGGTAAGTATCGGGCAGGGGAGTTCTAACTCCCCCATACCCTTTCACTCTCCCTCCCCACGCCTCTCTCTCTCTCATAGGCGACGAAGAACAGCCCCGGTCACCGCTCCAGCTGGCCGATTCCGTGCCGTCTTCAATGATTCCGTCCGGTGGACAACTTCCCCACCGCCTCCTCTCTCCATGGAACCCGGTATTGCCCCCTTTCGTTGTTCCTATGGTTCTATCCTTTGAATCTAGGCTTCTAGGGCAATGCATGTTGGTTTCTCGATTTTTGGCTAAATCGGGGCTTGAGTAGGACGTTGAATGACGGCTAGATAGGAGGATTGAAGTTTTAGTTGAGCATTTTTGAACTTGTGACCTCCGGTACTACCGGATATGGGGATTTCATGCGTCAGTTCCCAGAGTGATGCTACCGCTCCAGGACAGCGGTACTACCACCCCAGTTCCACGGTACTACCGCTCGAGGCCCCAGTTTCCAGAATGCTCACCTAAGCCTTCCTTTCTCACTTTAGTTTCTCCTTGGCTTATGCATAGTTTGTATTCATGTTTTCCCTTGCGGTTTTGTGTCTCTTCAGGTGGTAGTAGCTCCAAGGTTCGTCGCAAGAATGTGAATCCCCCATCCAAGCGTGGGCGCACCTATCATGCCAGAATTGTGTATTCTGAAGATGAAGAAGAGGTTGCCCCCACACTGCCGCCTGCTCATCGTCAGTCTACCAGGAACAAGGGCAAATCCAATTTCAAGTCAGCTGCTCGCAAGAAGAAGGAACCGGTCAAGACGGCTGCTGAGTTGAAGCAAAATGAGTATTTGCAATACCGTGAGCAAAATCCCTACCTCCTTCCTCAGGATCCCTCTCTTGTTGGCTCTCCGTTCTGGAACAAGGACCAATCTCTTGTGTACTTTGATCGGCTCAAGGCAAGGAAGAACCTGTTTGTGAAGACCAAGTCAATCAACCTGGCACACATGGAGAAGTACCAGGCATATTTTGGAGAAGCTCGTGCCCTCTATGAACAGCTCAATGATACGTCTCCAACGTATCTATAATTTTTGATTGTTCCATGCTATATTATATTCTGTTTTGGACATTATTGGGCTTTATTATACACTTTTATATTATTTTTGGGACTAACCTATTAACCGGAGGCCCAGCCCAGAATTGTTGTTTTTTGCCTATTTCAGAGTTTCGCAGAAAAAGAATATCAAACGGAGTCCAAACGGAATGAAACCTTCGGGAACGTGATTTTTCGGAACGAACGTGATCCAGAGGACTTGGACCCTACGTCAAGACATCAACCAGGAGGGCACGAGGTAGGGGGCGCGCCTACCCCTTGGGCACGCCCTCCACCCTCGTGGGGACCACGTTGCTCCACCGACGTACTTCTTCCTCCTATATGTACCTACGTACCCCCAAACTACCAGATACGGAGCCAAAAACCTAATTCCACCGCCGCAACCTTCTGTACTCGTGAGATACCATCTTGGGGCCTGTTCCGGAGCTCTGCCGGAGGGGGCATCGATCACGGAGGGCTTCTACATCAACACCATAGCCTCTCCGATGGAGTGTGAGTAGTTTACCTTAGACCTTCGGGTCCATAGTTACTAGCTAGATGGCTTCTTCTCTCTTTTTGGATCTCAATACAATGTTCTCCCCCTCTCTTGTGGAGATCTATTCAATGTAATCTTCTTTTGCGGTGTGTTTGTTGAGACCGACGAATTGTGGGATTATGATCAAGTTTATCTATGAACAATATTTGAATCTTCTCTGAATTCTTTTATGTATGATTGGTTATCTTTGCAAGTCTCTTCGAATTATCAGTTAGGTTTGGCCTACTAGATTGA
Organism: Triticum aestivum; assembly: GCF_018294505.1. Classification (NCBI taxonomy): domain Eukaryota; kingdom Viridiplantae; phylum Streptophyta; class Magnoliopsida; order Poales; family Poaceae; genus Triticum; species Triticum aestivum. Next base: position 9,263,624 of record NC_057805.1, read on the forward strand.
TCTTTCTTGCAATGGGAGAAGTGCTTAGCTTTGGGTTCAATCTTGCGGTGTCCTTTCCCAGTGACAGTAGGGGCAGCAAGGCACGTATAGTATTGTTGCCATCGAGGATAACAAGATGGGGTTTATATCATATTGCATGAGTTTATCCCTCTACATCATTTCATCTTTCTTAAAGCGTTACTCTGTTCTTATGAACTTAATACTCTAGATGCATGCTGGATAGCGGTCGATGTGTGGAGTAATAGTAGTAGATGCAGGCAGGAGTCGGTCTACTTTTCTTGGACGTGATGCCTATATACATGATCATACCTAGATATTCTCATAACTATGCTCAATTTTGTCATCTGCTCAATAGTAATTTGTTCACCCACCGTAATACTTATGCTCATGAGAGAAGCCACTAGTAAAACCTATGGCCCCCGGGTCTATTTTACATCATATTAATCTTCCAACAACAAGCTATTTCCATTGCTTTTTTATTTTTGCTTTTATTTTACTTTGCATCTTTATCACAAAAATACCAAAAATATTATCCTATCATATCTATCAGATCTCACTCTCGTAAGTGACCGTGTAGGGATTGACAACCCCTTATCGCGTTGGTTGCGAGGATTTATTTGTTTGTGTAGGTGCAAGTGACTCGTGCGTGGCCTCCTACTGGATTGATACCTTGGTTCTCAAAAACTGAGGGAAATACTTACGCTGCTTTACTGCATCACCCTTTCCTCTTCAAGGGAAAACCAACGCAGTGCTCAAGAGTAGCAAGAAGGATTTCTGGCGCCGTTGCCGGGGAATCTACGCAAAAGTCAACATACCAAGTACCCATCACAAACCCTTATCTCCCGCATTACATTATTTGCCATTTGCCTATCATTTTCCTCTCCCCCACTTCACCCTTGCCGTTTTTATTCGCCCTCTCTTTTCTGTTCGCCTCTTTTTCGCTCGCTTCTTGTTTGCTCGTGTGTTGGATTGCTTGCTTGTCACGATGGCTTAAGATAATACCAAATTGTGTGACTTTACCAATACCAACAACAATGATTTCCTTAGCACTTCGATTGCTCCTCTTACCGATACTGAATCTTGTGAAATTAATACTGCTTTATTGAATCTTGTCATGAAAGATCAATTCGCTGGCCTTCCTAGTGAAGATGCCGCTACCCATCTTAATAGCTTCGTTGATTTGTGTGATATGCAAAAGAAGAAAGATGTGGACAATGATATTGTTAAATTGAAGCTATTTCCTTTTTCGCTTAGAGATCGTGCTAAAGCTTGGTTTTCGTCTTTGCCTAAAAATAGTATTGATTCTTGGAATAAGTGCAAAGATGCTTTTATCTCTAAATATTTTCCTCCCACTAAGATTATCTCTCTTAGAAACGATATTATGAATTTTAAGCAACTTGATCATGAACATGTTGCACAAGCTTGGGAGAGGATGAAGTTAATGATACGTAATTGCCCTACTCATGGTTTGAATTTGTGGATGATTAGACAAAAAATTTATGCCGGATTGAATTTTGCTTCTAGAAATCTTTTAGATTCGGCCGCGGGAGGCACTTTTATGGAAACCACTTTAGGAGAAGCTACTAAACTCCTAGATAATATTATGGTTAATTATTCTCAATGGCACACTAAAAGATCTACTAATAAAAAAGTGCATGTGATAGAAGAAATTAATGTTTTGAGTGGAAAGATGGATGAACTTATGAAATTACTTGCTACTAAGAGTGTCTCTTCTGATCCTAATGATATGCCTTTGTCTACTTTGATTGAGAATAATAATGAATCTATGGATGTGAATTTTGTTGGTAGGAATAATTTTGGTAACAATGCGTATAGAGGAAACTTTAATCCTAGGCCGTATCCAAGTAATTCCTCTAATAATTATGGTAATTCCTACAACAATTCTTATGGAAATTTTAATAAGATGCCTTCTGAATGTGAGACTAGTGTTAAAGAATTTATGAATTCACAAAAGAATTTCAATGCTTTGCTTGAAGAAAAATTGCTTAAAGTTGATGAATTGGCTAGGAACATTGATAGAATTTCTCTTGATGTTGATTCTCTGAAACTTAGATTTATTCCTCCTAAGCATGATATCAATGAGTCTCTCAAAGCCATGAGAATTTCCATTGATGAGTGCAAAGAAAGAACCGCTAGGATGCAAGCTAAGAAAGATTGCTTTATGAAAGCGTGTTCTTCTAATTTCTACGAAAATAAAGATGAAGATCTAAAAGTTATTGATGTGTCCCCTATTAAATCTTTGTTTATAAATATGAATCTTGATAATGATGGGACTGAATATGATCCACCTTTACCTAGAAGGCGTTCCAAAAATTCGGCGTTTTTAGATCTTGATGCAAAAATTGGTAAAAGTGGGATTGAAGAGACCAAAACTTTAGATATTAATGAACCCACTATTTTGGATTTCAAGGAATTTAATTATGATAATTGCTCTCTGATAGATTGTATTTCCTTGTTGCAATCCGTGCTAAATTCTCCTCATGCTTATAGTCAAAATAAAGCTTTTACTAAACATATCATTGATGCTTTGATGCAATCTTATGAAGAAAAACTTGAGTTGGAAGTTTCTATCCCTAGAAAACTTTATGATGAGTGGGAACCTACTATTAAAATTAAAATTAAAGGTCATGAATGCTATGCTTTGTGTGATTTGGGTGCTAGTGTTTCCACGATTCCAAAGACTTTATGCGATTTACTAGGTTTCCATGAATTTGATGATTGCTCTCTAAACTTGCACCTTGCGGATTCCACTATTAAGAAACCTATGGGAAGAATTAATGATGTTCTTATTATTTCAAATAGGAATTATGTGCCCGTAGATTTTATTGTTCTTGATATAGATTGCAATCCTTCGTGTCCTATTATTCTTGGTAGACCTTTCCTTAGAACGATCGATGCAATTATTGATATGAAGGAAGGGAATATTAGATTCCAATTTCCGTTAAGGAAAGGCATGGAACACTTCCCTAGAAAGAAAATAAAATTACCTTACGAATCTATTATGAGAGCCACTTATGGATTGCCTACCAAAGATGGCAATGCCTAGATCTATCCTTGCTTTTATGCCTAGCTAGGGGCGTTAAACGATAGCGCTTGTTGGGAGGCAACCCAATTTTATTTTTTGTTTTTTGCTTTTTGCTTCTGTTTAGGAATAAATATTTGTTCTAGCCTCTGGTTAGATTTTTTTATGTTTTAATTAGTGTTTGTGCCAAGTTTAACCTATAGGATCTTCTTGGATGATAATTATTTGATCTTGCTGAAAATTCCAGAAACTTTCTGTTCACGAAAATAATTGTTAAAAATCACCAGAATGTGTTGCTTTGGAACTAATTTTCACTTTGGAACTAATTTTCATGTGTTGCTTTTGATAAGCTCAAACAAATATAAGTGAAGATCATGAGCATAATATTTCTTTCTCTCAAATTAATTTAAGTGAAGCAAGATAGAATTTCTTCAAAAATACTAAAGCACACCATGCTCAAAAATATATAAGTGAAGCACTAGAGCAATTCCATAGAAAAGAGCTTCGTTGACGGGGCTTGCCGCTTACCTAGCCTCCCTGGCAACTAATTGAGGACTCTATTTTGTTTAAAAACTCTCAGATCTAAGTACTTTATTAAAACAGCAAGCAAAACAAAATAAAATGACATTTCAAGGATAGCACACATCATGTGAAGAAGCAAAACATAGGCTCAACCGATACTAACCGATATTTGTTGAAGAAGAAAAAGTGGGATGCCTGCCGGGGCATCCCCAAGCTTAGATGCTTGAGACTTCTTGAAATATTATCTTGGGATGCCTTGTGCATCCCCAAGGTTGAGCTTTTGTGTCTCCTTAATTCCTTTTATATCACGGTTTCCCTCAATCTTAAAAACTTCATCCACACAAAACTCAACAAGAACTCGTGAGATAAGTTAGTATAAACCAATGCAAAAACTTTATCATTCTCTACTGTAGCAAATCACTAAAATTATTATTCAACATTTCATACTAAATTCCTCTGCATATTTAATACTCCTATCCTCAAATAGAATCATTAAACAAGCAAACATATGCAAACATAACAGCAATCTGCCAAAACAGTACAGTCTGTAAAGAATGCAATATTCATCATACTTACCTAACTACAAAAATTCCGAAAAAATTACCACACTTTAGAAAATTTATCAGAGCTTATTTTGCAAAAAGTTTCAACATTTTATCACATTCTGTCTTTTCTAGGGAATTTTTGCAACATCGATAAACTTTCTGTTTTCAAACAGAAACATATAGACTTGTAAAATAAGCATGGCAAAGGCTATCAATGCCACTTTTATTAAAATAAAAGATGCAAAGCATTATTATAAATAACATAAAGCAAATCCTAACAAAATAAAATGATGCTCCAAGCAAAACACATATCATGTGACGAATGAAAACATAGCTCCAAGTGAGGTTACCGATAATGTTGGAGACGAAAGAGGGGATGCCTTCCGGGGCATCCCCAAGCTTAGTTGCTTGGATATTCCTTGAATATTATGTTGGGGTGCCTTGGTAATCCCCAAGCTTAGGGTCTTGTCACTCCTTATTCTCCTCATATCGACATCTCACCCAAAACTTGAAAACTTCAATCACACAAAACTTAACGGAACTTTCTGAGATAGGTTAGTATGATAAAGAGTAAACCATTTCACTTTGGTACTGTCAAAGACAAGATTAATAATTGTTTCCACACAATTCCTACTTTAGCATATCATTTCCACAATTTATATTGAGCAATAAGCCATAGAAACTAGAAAACAAGCAAACTATGCATTGAAAATAGAATCTGTCAAAAACAGAACAGTCTGTAATGATCTGGATAACTATCATACTTCTGCTACTCCAAAAATTATGAACACGTGAGAAATTTGTATATTAATCTTTTGCAAAAAGAACCAACTCAAAAGCACTCTTCTGTTAAAAATGGGAATTATTTTCGTGAGCGCATAAGTTTCTGTTTTTCAGCAAGATCAAATCAACTATCACCCAACATGATCCTATAGGATTTACTTGGTACTTTATGGAAACAAAAGCAATAAAACATGATCAATACAGTAGCATAATCATGTGAACATACAAAAAAAAGTAGGTAAAAGTGTTGGGTTGTCTCCCAACAAGCGCTTTTCTTTAATTCCTTTTAGCTAGGCATGATGAGTTCAATGATGCTCGCATAAAAGTAAAGAATTGAAACATGAAAAAGAGCACCATGAATCACATGGAAAGCACATTTAAGACTAACCCACTTCCTATGCATAGGGATTTTGTGAGCAAACAACTTATGGGAACAAGAATCAACTAGTATAGGAAGGCAAAACAAGCATAACTTCAATATTTTCAATACATAGAGAGGAAACTTGATATTATTGCAATTCCTACAAGCATAAGTTCCTCCCTCATAATAATTTTCAGTAGCATCATGAATGAATTCAACAATATAACTATCACATAAAGCATTCTTTTCATGACACAAAAGCATAGAAAACTTATTACTCTCCACATAAGCAAATTTCTTCTCATCAATAGTAGTGGGAGCAAACTCAACAAAATAACTATCATGAGAGTGAAAATTAAAATCATGATGACAAGTTTCATGGTTATCATTATTCTTTATAGCATACATGTCATCACCATAATCATCATAGATAGGAGGCATGCTTTCATCATAATAAATTTTCTCATCAAAACTTGGGGGACTAAAAATATCATCTTGATCAAACATAGCATCCCCAAGCTTGTGGATTTGCACATCATTAGCATCGTGGATATTCAAAGAATTCATACTAACAACATTGCAATCATGCTCATCATTCATGGATTTTATGCCAAACATTTTATAGAATTCTTCTTCTATCAATTGAGCCCAATTTTCCTTTCCATCATTTTCAAGAAAGATATTATAGAGATGATCAATAATATCATGCAACCTCAATTCCATTTTTTATGTAGTTTTCTTTTATAACCAAACTAGTGATAAAACAAGAAACTAAAAGATTCGATTGCAAGATCTAAAAATATACCTTCAAGCACTCACCTCCCTGGCAACGGCGCCAGAAAAGAGCTTGATGTCTACTACGCAACTTTATTCTTGTAGACACGTGTTGGGCCTCCAAGCGCAGAGTTTTGTAGGACAGTAGCAATTTTCCCTCAAGTGGATGACCTAAGGTTTATCAATCCATGAGAGGTGTAGGATGAAGATGGTCTCTCTGAAATGACCCTGCAACCAAATACAAGAAATCTCTTGTGTCCCCAACACACCCAATACAATGGCAAATTGTATATGTGCACTAGTTCGGCGAAGAGATGGTGATAAAAGTGTAATATGAATGGTAGAAATATATTTTTATAATCTAAATAAATAAAAACAGCAAGGTAGCAAATAGTAAACAGGCACAAAAACGGTATTGCAATGCTTGAAAATGAGGCCTAGGGTCCGTACTTTCGCTAGTGCAATCTCCCAACAATGCTAATATAATTGGATCATATAACCATCCCTCAACGTGCAACGAAGAATCACTCCAAAGTTCCTATCTAGCGGAGAACATAAGACAGAATTGTTTGTAGGGTACGGAACCACCTCAAAGCTATTCTTTCCGATCAATCTATCCTAGAGTTCGTACTAAAATAACACGAAGCTATTCTTTCCGATCGATCTAACCAAGAGTTCGTACTAAAATAACACCAAAGCAAATTCAGATTCATAATATTCAATCCAACACAAAGAACTTCAAAGAGTGCCCCAAGATTTCTACCGGAGAAACAAAGACAAGAACGTGCATCAACCCCTATGCATAGATTACCCCAATGTCACCTCGGGAATCCGCGAGTTGAATGCCAAAACATATATCAAGTGAATCAATATGATACCCCATTGTCACCACGAGTATTCAATTGCAAGACATATATCAAGTGTTCTAAAAATCCATAAAAGTATTCAATCCGATAACAACGAAATCTCAAAGGGAAAAAACTCAATTCATCACAACAAGATAGAGAGGGGGGAACACAATATGATCCGACTTTATTAACAAAGCCCGCGATACATCAAGATCGTGACATCTGAAGAACACGAGAGAGAGATTAAACACATAGCTACTGGTACAAACCCTCAGCCCCGAGGGTGGACTACTCCCTCCTCATCGTGGTGGCCGCCGGGATGATGAAGATGGCCACCAGAGATGATTCCCCCCCCCCTCCGGTAGGGTGCCGGAATGGGGTCTAGATTAGTTTCTGGTGGCTACAGAGCCTTGCGGCGGCGGAACTTCTGATCTAGGTTAACCCCTGATGGTTTCTCTATTTATAGGATTTTTTGGCGTTGGTTTCATGCTAAGATGGGCCTCGAGGTGAGCACAACCCACTGGGGCAAGCTAGGCCCACCAGGCGCGCCCTGGTGGGTTGTGCCCTCCTCGTGGCTCTTCTGGCCCTCTCACGAAGCTTCGGGGGGTCTCTTTTGTTCCAAAAAAATTGTCAAAAAGTTTCAGCTCATTTGGAGAACTTTCATTTCTGCATAAAAAACAACACCACGGTAGTTCTGCTGAAAACAGCGTCAGTCCGGGTTAGTTACATGCAAATCATACCAAAACCATATAAAATTGTTGTAAACATGGCATGAATACTTCATAAATTATAGATACGTTGGAGACGTATCAAGACTCTATCATATGGTGTAAGACATATGCTACCCTAGTTATCCTTATTATATCCCTATGTGCGTGAGATTATGCTTATTGTTCTTATTGCTTTCCATGCATAGTGTCTCTTATTTTGTTGCAAGGATGGCCTTGTCTATAAAATATGGGGGGAGTGTTGATCCTAGTGTGTGTGCTGTGCAGTCCAAAGCATATCTATAGAATGCACACATCTAGGGGAGCCTGTCTATATTTTATAGATTTTGGGTTTTCTTATGATCATGTTTTATATCTCTATGTGCAAATCCCGTATTGCCAATAATACACCAAAAAGGGGGAGATTGTAAGGGCATATTTCTCCCTAAGTGGTTTTGGTGATTGATGACAATACGTTTTGCGGACTAATCATGTGCATTGACCTTTTCAGAGAATATATCAATAGGCATGAGACGGTTTGTCTCCCCTTGATGGTAAAGAGTGAAGACGGTTATTTCCCGATGATTTCTTTTTTGTGGTTTTGAGTCGTAGGAGACCCGTACTATTAAGAGGGGGTCCGCTTCGGAAAGGTATGGGTGGAATCAACACGTACACAGCCCCATATGCACCCACAGCTTGCTTTCCCTTCTCTGGAGCGTTTCCATGTTTTCTGTGGTGTTTCAGTGTCTTGCCAGCGGTAGCACCGCTAGTGCCCACGGTAGTACCGCTTATTCGGTAGTACTGCTAGGTACTTCCGTGGCACTACCGCTTAGGGTTTCCCCGAGCGTGCAACGTTCTGTTGTCGGTCTGCATTTCACGGTAGTAGGGCGGCAGTAGCATGGTAGTACCGCTCTGGCGGTACTACAGCCCGTACTACCGTCGTCACTACCCCTGGGTTTTCCTCTGTGCAAGCTCCTATTCCCACTTTGCGCTAAGCGATAGTAGATCGGCACTAGAACGGTAGTACCACTTCACATGGTACTGCCGCCCTGGCACCCTCTACCACTGCTGCCTCTCCAGGTCTAAAAACCCTAGGCGGTAGTACCGTTAGGGTCAGCGGTAGTACCGCTCCGGCGGCACTACCGTATGTACACTATGTGTATTTTAGGCTTGTGCGGGGTAGTACCGCCTAAGCGGTAGTACCGCTTAGCTACGGGCACAGGGCAGAAAACGGTTGGATTTTGTTGCCCTATATAAAGGGGGGGTCTTCTTCTTCCTAGGGTTGACCTCTTCCCCCCAAGCTCCATTGCCATTCAAAAGCCCATTTTTGCCTGATCTCTCTCCCTAGCCAATCAAACTTGTTGATTTTCTAGGGATTGGTTGAGAAGGCCCCAATCTACACTTCCACCAAGAGAAATTTGATTCCCCCACTAATCCCTTGCGGATCTTGGTACTCTTGGGTGTTTGAGCACCCTAGACAGTTGAGGTCACCTCGGAGCCATATTCCATTGTGGTGAAGCTTCATGGTTTCGTTGGAAGCCTCCAATTCGGTTGTGGAGAGAGCCCCAACCTTGTTTGTAAAGGTTCGGTTGCCGCCTTCAAGGGCACCAATAGTGGAATCATGGCTTCTCACATTGTGTGAGGGCGTGAGGAGAATATGGTGGCCCTAGTGGCTTCTTGGGGAGCATTGTGCCTCCACACCGCTCCAACAGAGACATACTTCCTCTCAAAGGGAAGGAACTTCGGTAACACATCCTCATCTCCACCGGTTCCACTCTTGGTTATCTCTTACCTTTACTTGTGCAAGTTTTCATAGTGTTATATCCCTTGATTGCTTGTGTGCTTGTTGTTGTTGCATCATATAGGTTGCTCACCTAGTTGCACATCTAGACAACCTTTTTGATGCTAAGTTTAATTTGGTAAAAGAAAGCTAAAAATTGTTAGTTACCTATTCACCCCTCCCCCTCTAATCAACCATATCGATCCTTTTGTTGGGAATCGTAGCATAATTTTAAAATTTTCCTACGCTCACCAAGATGCATCTATGGAGTCTACTAGCAACGAGGGGAAAGGAGTGGATCTACATACCGTTGTAGATCGCGAGCGGAAGCGTTCCAATGAACGTGGATGACGGAGTCGTACTCGCCGTGATCCAAATCACCGATGACCGAGTGCCGAACGTACGGCACCTCCGCGTTCAACACACGTACGGTGCAGCGACGTCTCCTCCTTTCTTGATCCAGCAAGGGGGGAGGAGAGGTTGATGGAGATCCAACAGCACGACGGCGTGGTGGTGGATGTAGCGGCTCTCCGGCAGGGCTTTGCCGAGCTTCTGCGAGAGAGAGAGAGGTGTTGCAGGGGAGGAGGGAGGCGCCCAAGGCTGTAGTGTGCTGCCCTCCCTCCCCCCCCCCTTTATATAGGCCCCCAAGGGGGGTGCGCAGCCCTTGGAGATGGGATCTCCAAGGGGGGGGGCGGCGGCCAAGGGGGGAAGGGGTTGCCTTGCCCCCCAAGGCAAGGGGGAACTCCCCCCCCTAGGGTTCCCAACCCTAGGCGCATGGGGGGGAGGCCCAAAGTGGCGCCCCAGCCCATTAGGGGCTGGTTCCCCTACACTTTCAGCCCACGGGGCCCTCCGGGACAGGTGGCCCCACCCGGTGGACCCCCGGGACCCTTTCGGTGGTCCCGGTACAATACCGATAACCCCCGAAACTTTCCCGGTGGCCAAACCTGGACTTCCTATATATAATTCTTCACCTCCGGACCATTCCGGAACCTCTCGTGACGTCCGGGATCTCATCCGGGACTCCGAACAACTTTCGGGTTTCCGCATACATATATCTCTACAACCCTAGCGTCACCGGACCTTAAGTGTGTAGACCCTACGGGTTCGGGAGACATGCAGACATGACCGAGACGCCTCTCCGGTCAATAACCAACAGCGGGATCTGGATACCCATGTTGGCTCCCACATGTTCCACGATGATATCATCGGGTGAACCACGGTGTCGAGGATTCAATCAATCCGTATGCAATTCCCTTTGTCAATCGGTATGTTACTTGCCCGAGATTCGATCGTCGGTATCCCAATACCTAGTTCAATCTCGTTACCGGCAAGTCTCTTTACTCGTACCGCAATGCATGATCCCGTGACTAACGCCTTAGTCACATTGAGCTCATTATGATGATGCATTACCGAGTGGGCCCAGAGATACCTCTCCGTTTACATGGAGTGACAAATCCCAGTCTCGATCCGTGCCAACCCAACAGACACTTTCGGAGATACCCGTAATGCACCTTTATAGTCACCCAGTTACATTGTGACGTTTGGCACACCCAAAGCACTCATACGGTATCCGGGAGTTGCACGATCTCATGGTCTAAGGAAAAGATACTTGACATTGGAAAAGCTCTAGCAAACGAAACTACACGATCTTTTATGCTATGCTTAAGTTGGGTCTTGTCCATCACATCATTCTCCTAATGATGTGATCCCGTTATCAGTGACATCCTATGTCCATAGTCAGGAAACCATGACTATCTGTTGATCAACGAGCTAGTCAACTAGAGGCTTACTAGGGACAGGTTGTGGTCTATGTATTCACACATGTATTACGATTTCCAGACAATACAATTATAGCATGAATAAAAGACTATTATCATGAACACAGAAATATAATAATAACCATTTATTATTGCCTCTAGGGCATATTTCCAATAGTCTCCCACTTGCACTAGAGTCAATAATCTAGTTACATTGTGATGAATCGAACACCCATTGCGTCCTGGTGTTGATCATGTTTTGCCCTAGGGAGAGGTTTAGTCAACGGATCTGCTACATTCAGGTCCGTGTGTACTTTACAAATATCTATGTCTCCATTTTGAACACTTTCACGAATGGAGTTGAAGCGACGCTTGATATGCCTGGTCTTCCTGTGAAACCTGGGCTCCTTCGCAAGGGCAATAGCTCCAGTGTTGTCACAGAAGAGAGTCATTGGGCCCGACGCATTGGGAATCACCCCTAGGTCGGTAATGAACTCCTTCATCCAGACTGCTTCCTGTGCTGCCTCCGAGGCTGCCATGTATTCCGCTTCACATGTAGATCCCGCCACGACGCTTTGCTTGCAACTGCACCAGCTTACTGCTCCTCTATTCAAAATATACACGTATCCGGTCTGTGACTTCGAGTCATCCGGATCTGTGTCGAAGCTAGCGTCGACGTAACCCTTTACGACGAGCTCTTCGTCACCTCCATAAACGAGAAACATATCCTTAGTCCTCTTCAGGTACTTCAGGATATTCTTGACCGCTGTCCAGTGTTCCTTGCCGGGATTACTTTGGTACCTTCCTACCAAACTTACGGCAAGGTTTACATCAGGTCTGGTACACAGCATGGCATACATAATAGACCCTATGGCCGAGGCATAGGGGATGACACTCATCTCTTCTATATCTTCTGTCGTGGTCGGGCATTGAGCCGTGCTCAATTGCACACCTTGCAATACAGGCAAGAACCCCTTCTTGGACTGATCCATACTGAACTTCTTCAATATCTTGTCAAGGTATGTACTCTGTGAAAGACCAATGAGGCATCTTGATCTATCTCTATAGATCTTGATGCCTAATATGTAAGCAGCTTCTCCAAGGTCCTACATTGAAAAACACTTATTCAAATAGGTCTTTATACTTTCCAAGAATTCTATATCATTTCCCATCAATAATATGTCATCCACATATAATATGAGAAATGCTACAGAGCTCCCACTCACTTTCTTGTAAACACAGGCTTCTCCATAAGTCTGTGTAAACCCAAACGCTTTGATCATCTCATCAAAGCGAATGTTCCAACTCCGAGATGCTTGCACCAGCCCATAGATTGAGCGCTGGAGCTTGCATACTTTGTTAGAATTCTTAGGATCGACAAAACCTTCCGGCTGCATCATATACAACTCTTCCTTAAGGAAGCCGTTAAGGAATGCCGTTTTGACGTCCATCTGCCATATCTCATAATCATAGTATGCGGCAATTGCTAACATGATTCGGACGGACTTCAGCTTCGCTACGGGTGAGAAAGTCTCATCGTAGTCAACCCCTTGAACTTGTCGATAACCCTTAGCGACAAGTCGAGCTTTGTAGATGGTCACATTACCATCTGCGTCCGTCTTCTTCTTAAAGATCCATTTGTTTTCTATGGCTCGCCTCTCATCGGGCAAGTCTGTCAAAGTCCATACTTTGTTTTCATACATGGATTCTATCTCGGATTTCATGGCTTCTAGCCATTTGTCGGAATCCGGGCCCGCCATCGCTTCTTCATAGTTCGAAGGTTCACCGTTGTCTAACAACATGATTTCCAGGACAGGGTTGCCGTACCACTCTGGTGCGGAACGTGTCCTTGTGGACCTACGAAGTTCAGTAACTTGATCTGAAGCTTCATGATCATCATCATTAACTTCCTCCCCAGTTGGTGTAGGTACCACAGGAACATTTTCCCGCGCTGCGCTACTTTCCGGTTCGGAAGGGGTGACTATCACCTCATCAAGTTCCACTTTCCTCCCACTCAATTCTTTCGAGAGAAACTCCTTCTCTAGAAAGGACCCGTTCTTTGCAACGAAGATCTTGCCTTCGGATCTGAGGTAGAAGGTATACCCAATAGTTTCCTTAGGGTATCCTATGAAGACGCATTTTTTCGATTTGGGTTCGAGCTTTTCAGGTTGAAGTTTCTTGACATAAGCATCGCATCCCCAAACTTTTAGAAACGACAGCTTAGGTTTCTTCCCAAACCATAATTCATACGGTGTCGTCTCAACGGATTTAGACGGTGCCCTATTTAAAGTGAATGCGGCAGTCTCTAAAGCATAACCCCAAAATGAGAGCGGTAAATCGGTAAGAGACATCATAGATCGCACCATATCCAATAGAGTGCGATTACGACGTTCGGACACACCATTTCTCTGAGGTGTTCCAGGCGGCGTGAGTTGTGAAACTATTCCACATTTCCTTAAGTGTGTACCAAATTCGTGACTTAAATATTCTCCACCACGATCTGATCGTAAAAATTTTATTTTCCTGTCACGTTGATTCTCGACTTCACTCTGAAATTCCTTGAACTTTTCAAAGGTTTCAGACTTGTGTTTCATTAGGTAGACATACCCATATCTACTTAAATCATCAGTGAGAGTGAGAACATAACGATATCCTCCGCGAGCCTCAACACTCATTGGACCGCACACATCGGTATGTATGATTTCCAATAAGTTGGTTGCTCGCTCCATTGTTCCGGAGAACGGAGTCTTGGTCATCTTACCCATGAGGCATGGTTCGCACGTGTCAAATGATTCGTAATCAAGAGACTCCAAAAGTCCATCTGCATGGAGCTTCTTCATGCGCTTGACACCAATGTGACCAAGGCGGCAGTGCCACAAGTATGTGGGACTATCGTTATCAACTTTACATCTTTTGGTATTCACACTATGAACATGTGTAGCATCACGTTCGAGATTCATCAAGAATAAACCATTGACCAGCGGGGCATGACCATAAAACATATCTCTCAAATAAATAGAACAACCATTATTCTCAGATTTAAATGAGTAGCCATCTCGAATTAAACGAGATCCAGATACAATGTTCATGCTCAAAGCTGGCACTAAATAACAATTATTGAGGTTTATAACTAATCCCGTGGGTAGATGCAGAGGTAGCGTGCCGACGGCGATCACATCGACCTTGGAACCATTCCCGACGCGCATCGTCACCTCGTCTTTTGCCAGTCTCCGTTTATTCCGTAGTTCCTGATTTGAGTTACAAATATGAGCAACCGCACCGGTATCAAATACCCAGGAGCTACTACGAGTACTGGTAAGGTACACATCAATTACTTGTATATCACATATACCTTGGGTGTTGCCGGCCTTCTTCTTGTCCGCTAAATATTTGGGGCAGTTTCGCTTCCAGTGACCACTTCCCTTGCAATAAAAGCACTCAGTCTCGGGCTTGGGTCCATTCTTTGACTTCTTCCCGGTAACTGGCTTACCGGGCGCGGCAACTCCCTTGCCGTCCTTCTTGAAGTTCTTCTTACCCTTGCCCTTCTTGAACTTAGTGGTTTTATTCACCATCAACACTTGATGTTCTTTTCTGATCTCCCCTTCCGCTGATTTTAGCATTGAATATACCTCGGGAATGGTCTTTTCCATCCCCTGCATATTGTAGTTCATCACAAAGCTCTTGTAGCTTGGTGGAAGCGACTGGAGGATTCTGTCAATGACCGCGTCATCCGGGAGATTAACTCCCAGCTGAGACAAGCGGTTGTGCAACCCAGACATTCTGAGTATGTGCTCACTAACAGAACTGTTCTCCTCCATTTTACAGCTGAAGAACTTGTCGGAGACATCATATCTCTCGACCCGGGCATGAGCTTGAAAAACCAGTTTCAGCTCCTCGAACATCTCGTATGCTCCATGTTTCTCAAAACGCTTTTGGAGACCCGGTTCTAGGCTGTAAAGCATGCCGCACTGAACGAGGGAGTAATCATCAGCACGCTGCTGCCAAGCGTTCATAACGTCTTGGTTCTCAGGGATTGGTGCTTCACCTAGCGGTGCTTCTAAGACATAATCTTTCTTGGCAACTATGAGGATGAGCCTCAGGTTCCGGACCCAGTCCGTATAGTTGCTGCCATCATCTTTCAGCTTGGTTTTCTCTAGGAACGCGTTGAAATTGAGGACAACGTGGGCCATTTGATCTACAATACATAATGTAAAGATTTTAGACTAAGTTCATGATAATTAAGTTCATATAATCAAATTATTTAATGAACTCCCACTCAGACAGACATCCCTCTAGTCATCTAAGTGAAACATGATCCGAGCTCAACTAGGCCGTGTCCGATCATCACGTGAGACGGACTAGTCAAGATCGGTGAACATCTCCATGTTGATCGTATCTTCTATACGACTCATGCTCGACCTTTCGGTCCTCCGTGTTCCGAGGCCATGTCTGTACATGCTAGGCTCGTCAAGTCAACCTAAGTGTATTGCGTGTGTTCCGAGGCCATGTCTGTACATGCTAGGCTCGTCAACACCCGTTGTATGCGAACGTAAGAATCTATCACACCCGATCATCACGTGGTGCTTCGAAACGACGAACCTTCGCAACGGTGCACAGTTAGGGTGAACACTTTCTTGAAATTATTATAAGGGATCATCCTACTTGCTACCGTCGTTCTAAGCAAATAAGATGCAAAAACATGATAAACATCACATGCAATCAAATAGTGACATGATATGGCCAATATCATCATGCTCCTTTGATCTCCATCTTCGGGGCACCATGATCATCTTCGTCACCGGCATGACACCATGATCTCCATCATCATGATCTCCATCATTGTGTCTTCATGAAGTTGTCACGCCAACGATTACTTCTACTTCTATGGCTAACCGTTTAGCAACAAAGTAAAGTAAATTACATGGCGTTATTCAATGACACGCAGGTCATGCAAAATAATAAAGACAACTCCTATGGCTCCTGCCGGTTGTCATACTCATCGACATGCAAGTCGTGATTCCTATTACAAGAATATGATCAATCTCATACATCACATATATCATTCATCACATCTTCTGGCCATATCATATCACATATATCACTTGCTGCAAAAACAAGTTAGACGTCCTCTAATTGTTGTTGCAAGTTTTTACGTGGTTTGTAGGTTTCTAGCAAGAACGATTTCTTACCTACGTATGACCACAACGTGATTTGCCAATTTCTATTTACCCTTCATAAGGACCCTTTTCATCGAATCCGTTCCGACTAAAGTAGGAGAGACAGACACCCGCTAGCCACCTTATGCAACTAGTGCATGTCAGTCGGTGGAACCTGTCTCACGTAAGCGTACGTGTAAGGTCGGTCCGGGCCGCTTCATCCTACAATGCCGCCGAAACAAGAAACGACTAGTAGCGGCAAGAAGAATTGGCAACATCAACGCCCACAACTTCTTTGTGTTCTACTCGTGCATAGTAACTACGCATAGGCCTGGCTCATGATGCCACTGTTGGGAATCGTAGCATAATTTTAAAATTTTCCTACGCTCACCAAGATGCATCTATGGAGTCTACTAGCAACGAGGGGAAAGGAGTGGATCTACATACCATTGTAGATCGCGAGCGGAAGCGTTCCAATGAACGTGGATGACGGAGTCGTACTCGCCGTGATCCAAATCACCGATGACCGAGTGCCGAACGTACGGCACCTCCGCGTTCAACACACGTACGGTGCAGCGACGTCTCCTCCTTTCTTGATCCAGCAAGGGGGGAGGAGAGGTTGATGGAGATCCAACAGCACGACGGCGTGGTGGTGGATGTAGCGGCTCTCCGGCAGGGCTTTGCCGAGCTTCTGCGCGAGAGAGAGAGGTGTTGCAGGGGAGGAGGGAGGCGCCAAAGGCTGTAGTGTGCTGACCTCCCTCCCCCCCCCCTTTATATAGGCCCCCAAGGTGGGTGCGCAGCCCTTGGAGATGGGATCTCCAAGGGGGGGGCGGCGGCCAAGGGGGGAAGGGGTTGCCTTGCCCCCCAAGGCAAGGGGGAACTCCCCCCCCCCTAGGGTTCCCAACCCTAGGCGCATGGGGGGGAGGCCCAAAGTGGCGCCCCAGCCCATTAGGGGCTGGTTCCCCTCCACTTTCAGCCCACGGGGCCCTCCGGGAAAGGTGGCCCCACCCGGTGGACCCCCGGGACCCTTCCGGTGGTCCCGGTACAATACCGATAACCCCCGAAACTTTTCCGGTGGCCAAAACTGGACTTCCTATATATAATTCTTCACCTCCGGACCATTCCGGAACCTCTCATGACGTCCGGGATCTCATCCGGGACTCCGAACAACTTTCGAGTTTCCGCATACATATATCTCTACAACCCTAGCGTCACCGGACCTTAAGTGTGTAGACCCTACGGGTTCGGGAGACATGCAGACATGACCGAGATGCCTCTCCGGTCAATAACCAACAGCGGGATCTGGATACCCATGTTGGCTCCCACATGTTCCACGATGATATCATCGGGTGAACCACGGTGTCGAGGATTCAATCAATCCGTATGCAATTCCCTTTGTCAATCGGTATGTTACTTGCCCGAGATTCGATCGTCGGTATCCCAATACCTTGTTCAATCTCGTTACCGGCAAGTCTCTTTACTCGTACCGCAATGCATGATCCCGTGACCAACGCCTTGGTCACATTGAGCTCATTATGATGATGCATTACCGAGTGGGCCCAGAGATACCTCTCCGTTTACACGGAGTGACAAATCCCAGTCTCGATCCGTGCCAACCCAACAGACACTTTCGGAGATACCCGTAATGCACCTTTATAGTCACCCAGTTACGTTGTGATGTTTGGCACACCCAAAGCACTCCTACGGTATCCGGGAGTTGCACGATCTCATGGTCTAAGGAAAAGATACTTGACATTGGAAAAGCTCTAGCAAACGAAACTACACGATCTTTTATGCTATGCTTAGGTTGGGTCTTGTCCATCACATCATTCTCCTAATGATGTGATCCCGTTATCAGTGACATCCTATGTCCATAGTCAGGAAACCATGACTATCTGTTGATCAACGAGCTAGTCAACTAGAGGCTTACTAGGGACAGGTTGTGGTCTATGTATTCACACATGTATTACGATTTCCAGACAATACAATTATAGCATGAATAAAAGACTATTATCATGAACACAGAAATATAATAATAACCATTTATTATTGCCTCTAGGGCATATTTCCAACACCTTTCACTAAGAAAAAAGAAAAAACGAAGAAAACCGATGAAGAAACCATGAAAGAACCCGCGAAGAAAACCAACAGAAAACCAAAAAACATGAAGAAACAAAGAAAAAATAGGGCGAGGCGAGCGAACCAGCAAACTCATTCGATTGAACGAACTCGGTGAAGGGAAAAACAAACGAAATGGTAGCTACAATACGAGGTAAAAATCTTAAGCGAGAGTATCTTCCATCTTGTGTAGCGCAAGATATAGTTCTCGCGACCTAGCACTGGGGATTGAAAATCAACATCAAAGGTCCAAGATAACCTTCATGGTCCAAAAATTCAAATCGAGGTCCAACATAACCCTCACGGTCCGAAAATTCAAATCGGACCGAATTTTCTGGCTGGAAAATTGTGTCGGCCGAGACAAGATTGTTAAATTTCAGCCGCACTTCACTTTCATTGGCTGGAATCCAAAACCTTGGTTGCGACAAGTCATATCTCGATGGATCCATATTTTGTGACGTATGAAGTAAAGTCAGGGGAGCTAAAATACCCTGGCTTGTCTTCGCTACATGCAAACGAAAAGCAACCAAAACATTATTGTATCTAGGTTGATTATCCACATTATCCGTTGCACCTCTATGACTCGCCTTCACTATCTTACACAAGGAAGTACTCCCTTCGTTCAAGCTTGCAAAAACTTCTTATATTATGGCACGGAGGGAGTAGTATTGACGTATTGTAGCTTCCTGGCCTTTCATCGCATATGTCAGAGGAGCTGGTTCCTATCTCGGCAGGCTTGCACTCCCATGCAGCTACGTTGGCTGCTGCCCAACGACAGCTCTTGGAGCCTTGTGCCATCATGACAAATCATATCTTGACATCAGCTTAATGTGGGAAATCACTTCATTTCAATTGAACTATTTTTTATGATGCATCAACCGCCATGTATACAGGGTATGTGCCCCATGGAACCCACACACCACTTCCCCTTTACCAAAGCCTATGGTCCACTATGTTGTCTTTCTAGACTGATCCAATCCTCTCAACGCTCTCCTCTCCCCACCGCCCCTTCTCCATTCTCCTTATCTACCACCACACACAATGCCTTGTGCCACCCCTGTCGCCACTCTTGAACCCCTCGGACCACCACGCGTCTAGGTAGTCTGTGTTGCTAGCGTTGTTGCAACCCGCAGTTGCCATAAGCCACGAAGATGATAGCCACCGGCCACCGCTGTGGCTGCTTTAGGCAGATGACCAGGATGCTATAAATCCCAGCGCGAGCTATTGCAAGGAGAGGGAGACGACCACCCGGTGCTTCAGGGGGGTGAAAGCCCCGACACGAGCTATTGTAGAGGGGGGCGGCTATTGACACTCCAGAAGCATGTGATGTTACTACAAGAGACCCACCACAAATGTTGCAAGGTGGTGATGCTGACCAGATTTACGAGGGGTGCCACTGTGCTTTGAGCAAGATAATGCAAGGCCTGTAGGTGCTACGAACCAGAGCTGCAAGGGGTGTCGTCGTGCTTTGAGCAAGATGTTTCAAGGCCCGTGGTTTTTGCGGACTAGAGTTGCTAGGAGTGTCGCCGTGCTCCGAGCCAAATGCTGGAAGGCCCATTGTTGTAGTAGTCCAAAGGTACGAGGAGCACCACCGTGTCGAATCTGCGACGGGGGCGCCATCATTCTACATGATATATAGATAGATGCTGCAAGCAAGGGGTCATCGGTTCAGCGAGGTAACTCGCGGATGCTGCGAGGCCACTCGCCGCGAGTGTCGGGATGCTCCGAAGGGCCTATGCTGGAGGTTAGAGAATCCTACCGCGGCGACCGGGAGAACAGCACTACCGCATAAGGGAGCATCCTCTGCGACACACATGCGCCACTGTGCGAGACATGGGAGGACGATGCGTCGACCCAATCCGTCGGTCACGCACGTGATAATCAAACTGCTTGGGAGACTTTTTTTTGTTGTTGTCAAAAAACAACTAACCGCAAAAAAATGTTGGGGAGACGGTTGATCTTTCCTACCCTACATCTAGCTGGCGCTAGTTCAGTGTGTGCCCTGTGTCTGCCGTTTCTAAGAAGTTTTCGTGTCATTTCATCAAGAAAAAAAGGAAAGAAAAAGAAAAGAAAAGGCAGTTTCTGTATAACCCTCACGGTCCAAAAATTCAAATCGAGGTCCAACATAACCCTTACGGTCCAAAAATTCAAATCGAGGTTCAACATAACCCTCACAGTCCAAAAATTCAAATCGGGCCAAATTTTTCTGGCTGGAAAATTATTGAAAGGATCGAGAAGAGGTGTCTAGAGGGGGGGTAAATAGACTCTAAGTAAGAAAAGTTGCAGTTTTTAAATTCTTTAAGTTGAAGTGGAGTTTTGGCACAAGTTTAAACATTCACAATACATATCAAGCAAGCATGACAAGAGTATATGAGCAGCGGAAAGTAAAGCATGCAAGTTGCAAGAATATAAAGGGATGGGATTGGAGTGTGCAAATGCAATTTGGAGACACGGAGATTTTTTATCCGTGGTTCCGATAGGTGGTGCTATCGTACATCCACGTTGATGGAGACTTTAACCCACGAAGGGTAACGGTTGCGCGAGTCCACGGAGGGCTCCACCCATGAAGGGTCCACGAAGAAGCAACCTTGTCTATCCCACCATGGCCGTCGACCACGAAGGACTTGCCTCACTCGGGTAGATCTTCATGAAGCAGGCGATCTCCTTGCCCTTACAAACTCCTTGGTTCAACTCCACAATCTTGACGGAGGCTCCCAAGTGACACCTAACCAATCTAGGAGACACCACTCTCCAAGAGGTAACAAATGGTGTGTTGATGATGAACTCCTTGCTCTTGTGCTTCAAATGATAGTCTCCCCAACACTCAACTCTCTCTCACAGGATTTGGATTTGGTGGAAAGAAGATTTGAGTGGAAAGCAACTTGGGGAAGGCTAGAGATCAAGATTTATGTGGTTGGAATGGAATATCTTGACCTCAACACAAGTGTAGGTGGTTCTCTCTCAGAAAATGTATGTTGGAAGTGTAGGCATGTTCTGATGGCTCTCTCCACGAATGAAGAGTGGGTGGAGGGGTATATATAGCCTCCACACAAAATCTAACCATTACACACAATTTACCAAACTCGGTGGGACCGATTCAGAGAACTCGGTCAGACCGATTTAGTTCATAATGTGACCGTTAGGCATTTTGGTGGGACCGAATTGATCAACTCGGTGGGACCGATGTGCTAGGGTTAGGGTAAAGCCTCATCTCGGTTCGACCGATTACTCAAACTCGGTGGGACCGATTTGGGTAATAAGTGAAACAAAAAGTTAGCCAAGCAAACTCGGTGGAGCCGATTGCATATCTCGGTGAGACCGAAATTATTGCAGTACGCAACAGAGAGTTTGCAAGCCCATCTCGGTGAGACCGAGATCCCATCGGTGAGACCGAATTTATTAGGGTTTGTGGCAGTGGCTATGTCAAGAGAACTCGGTGGCGTCGGATAGAACGTTTCGGTGGGGCCGAGTTTGACTTTTGGTTTGGGACATATGTGGATATGAGAAAGTGGTTGAGGGCTTTGGAGCATATCACTAAGCACTTTGAGCAAGCAAGCCATTAAGCAACACCTCATCCCCTCTTAATAGTATTGGCTTTCCTATGGACTCAATGTGATCTTGGATCACTAAAATAGAAAATGTAGAGTCCTGAGTTTTGAGCTTGAGCCAATCCTTTGTCCTCAGCATCTTAAAGGGGTTCCACATCCTCTAGTCCATGCCACTCCATTGTTGAACTTATCTGAAACATACTAGGTAGAAGCATTAGTCCAACAAGAGATATGTTGACATTAATTACCAAAATCACCCAGGGAGCACTTGTGCTTTCAATCTCCCCCTTTTTGTAATTGATGACAACATACATCAAAGCTTTAGATAAAGATATAGAGAATAACAAGTAAAGCTTTGGAAAGACATGTAACATGCATAGGTGATAACCCACAAGTATAGGGGATCACAACAGTTTTCGAGGGTAGAGTATTCAACCCAAATTTATTGATGCGACACAAGGGGAGCCAAAGAATATTCTCAAGTATTAGCAACTGAGTTGTCAATTCAGCCACACCTGGATAACTTAGCATCTACAGCAAAGTATTTAGTAGCAAAGTAATATGGAAGTAACGGTAACGATAGCAAAAGTAGTATTTTTGGGTTTTGTAGTGATTGTAACAGTAGCAACGGAAAAGTAAATAAGCGAAGAACAATATGTGAAAAGCTCGTAGGCATTGGATCAGTGATGGAGAATTATGCCGGATGTGGTTCATCATGTAACAGTCATAACATAGGGTGACACAGAACTAGCTCCAATTCATCAATGTAATGTAGGCATGTATTCCGAATATAGTCATACGTGCTTATGGAAAAGAACTTGCATGACATCTTTTGTCCTACCCTCCCATGGCGGCGGGGTCCTAGCGGAAACTAAGGGATATTAAGGCCTCCTTTTAATAGAGTACCGGACCAAGCATTAACACATAGTGAATACATGAACTCCTCAAACTACGGTCATCACCGGGAGTGGTCCCGATTATTGTCACTTCGGGGTTGCCGGATCATAACACATAGTAGGTGACTATAGACTTGCAAGATAGGATCAAGAACTCGCATATATTCATGAAAACATAATAGGTTCAGATCTGAAATCATGGCACTCGGGCCCTAGTGACAAGCATTAAGCATAGCAAAGTCATAGCAACATCAATCTCAGAACATAGTGGATACTAGGGATCAAACCCGAACAAAACTAACTCGATTACATGATAAATCTCATCCAACCCATCACCGTCCAGCAAGCCTACGATGGAATTACTCACGCACGGCGGTGAGCATCATGAAATTGGTGATGGAGGATGGTTGATGATGATGACGGCGGCGGATTCCCCTCTCCGGAGCCCCGAACGGACTCCCGATCAGCCCTCCCGAGAGGTTTTAGGGCTTGGCGGTGGCTCCATATCGTAAATCGCGATGAATCCTTCTCTCTGATTTTTTTCTCCCTGAACACGAATATATGGAGTTGGAGTTGAGGTCGGTGGAGCGTCAGGGGGCCCACGAGGCAGGGGGCGCGCCCCCCACCCTCGTGGACAGGGTGTGGGCCCCCTGACGTGGATTCTTCTTCCAGTATTTTTAATATTTTCCAAAAATATGTTCCGTGGAGTTTCAGGTCATTCCGAGAACTTTTGTTTTTGCACATAAATAACACCATGGCAATTCTGCTGAAAACAGCGTTAGTCCGGGTTAGTTCCATTCAAATCATGCAAGTTAGAGTCCAAAACAAGGGCAAAAGTGTTTGGAAAAGTAGATACGACGGAGACGTATCAATAGGCTCCCCCTACATGTATGCAATCATGTAAATATGGAATATAGGAGCATGTGAATGCATAAGCATGACAGAGTAAGCAATGTGTTACATGTATCTTGGCTATATGCATCAGAGCAAATGATGTGAATATAGGAAATGTACCTTCATGCTCATGAGTCCTTGCAAACAGTATGTACATCAGCAAGAAATCTTCATACACATGACTGTGATGCATATACTTACCTTGTGGTCTTGAGTTGGCTTAGGAAGGAATGAACCTGAGTAAACAAGGTTAGATGACACAGATACACCTACTAGCCAGAGCAAACAAAAGAAACCACAAGAGTACCAAGACTGGGATGACATGTAGAGAGTGAGTACTGAGTACCCCATTGGATATAGACATGTCCCCAAAGGTAAAGATGTGCAATGAATTCAAGGATTTCCTTCCCTTAGATGTCTTGCTCCCCCTGAATCTAGCATGGGATACTGGGAGAAGATAGGGAACAGAAAATCAGAGCAAAGAAAAGAGACAGAGCTAATGCAAACAATCAAATATGAACATGTCTTTCCCCTCTTAAAGACATGTGACTTCTCTCCTCTTGAACACCAAGCATCTGGGGTTTCTTACACTCTCTCCCTGAGTATTCTCTCCCCCTATAGAAATGATTAAGCTTTGATGTGATCTCTCTCTCCCCCTTTGACATCAATTTCCAAGAAGGGTTCTTCTGGATTTTTGTTACAAATGGGTTTGGTCCTTGAGTCACAGAACAAAGCAGCAAGTCGAATGTGATGCTGGTAGAGGACAAGAATCATTGAGTGGAGCTGGAGCAAAAAGAATGCAGGAACAAGTGGCAAGCTGTCTTTCCTGCAGTGAAATCGGTGGCACCGAGTTGTGTGCTTCGGTGGCGCCAAAAGAATTCGGTTGGACCGAAGGAAACAAACCGGTGTGACCGAGTTCATCACAGTGAAAACACTTGTCACCTCAGCTCACTAGGCAGGTAAAATCTCACAAGTATTTGCAAGAAATTAACTGAAAGATTTGCAAAGAATTGGATGCAGGGAAAGCAGAAAAAAGAAAAGAAATCTAGATGAAGTTTTTTTGAAAGGGGAAACAAATATGATGAGACAAATGCAAGAGCACAGAAAAACACAAGAGAACTTCATTTAGAATTGGTTGGTGACAATGTCACCTATGTTAGAGTATATTGACTTAGGAGTCAAGTGAGATCACTTGATCATAGGTCATACTCATAGTTTTAAGCTCAAAATGGGGTTACCATTTTTCGTTTAAGCATCTTGATGTATTCACATCTTGTTGAGTTGCTTTGACCCATGACTTGGAGTAAAGCTTCTCTAAGATGGAATAACATACCTTGGGTGGTGGTGTTGATCTTGATCATGTAGCTGAACTTGTGTGGGTTGCTCAAGGTTGATGTAGCTCATCAAGAGTTGGGAGCACCACTTGGAATTTGAGTTCATCTACCTACATGGGTTAGTCTTGCAAGGAAGAGCACTTGTGTATCCAAAATGACAATCATAAAACTTAATATAGAATTTGTCAAAGGATATGTTTGAAGGGTTTCGTGCTTCCTTGTCTTCAACCACCATTGTGTAGAGACTTGGTGATGTAGAAATTGCTCAAGATGTGAGTGGGTTGCAATCTCATAGATTTAGATTCATCCAAGTACCTACAAGGGTTAGATAGCATGCAAGGGTGCAAATATATCCAAGACATATAAATAGCAACATGAAAGAAATATCAAGGATTAGTCAAAGGCTCATGCCTTGCATGTATCCGAATGGAGTTCCTACTCCAAGTTTGAAGCATCAATGATGTTCAATTCACCTCTCAAACAGCAAAAGACTTTCTCATCAAGCGGTTTGGTGAATATATCCGCCAATTGCTTATCGGTGCGAACATGCTTAAGATCAATGTCCCCTTTGGCAACGTGATCTCGAATGAAATGATGACGAACTTCAATATGCTTAGTTCGAGAATGCTGCATGGGATTGTGAGCAATCTTGATAGCACTTTCATTGTCACAAAGCAATGGAACATGTTTCACATATATCCCATAGTCCTTGAGATTTGGGTCATCCAAAGTAATTGAGCACAACATGAACCAGCGGCAATGTATTCCGCTTCGGCGGTGGATAAGGATACCGAGTTTTGTTTCTTGGAAGACCAAGACACAAGAGATCTACCAAGAAATTGACAAGTACCCGAAGTGGACTTTCTATCAACCTTGTCTCCGACATAGTCCGAATCGGAGTAACCAACAAGATCGAAAGAAGACCTCTTAGGATACCAAATGCCAAAATTTGGTGTGTGTATTAAGTATCTCACTATCCTTTTCACGGCCTTAAGATGACATTCTTTAGGGGCCGCTTGATATCGTGCACACATGCACACACTTAGCATAATATCGGGACGAGAGGCACATAGATATAACAATGAACCAATCATGGAGCGATAGACCTTTTGATCAACCGGTTCACCATCTTAGGTCAAATCAAGATGTCCACTAGTAGGCATGGGTGTAGTCATACCTTTGCATTCTTGCATATTGAACTTCTTGAATAAGTCCTTGGTGTACTTTGTTTGAGAGACAAAGGTACCTTCCTTAGTTTGTTTGATTTGCAAACCAAGAAAGAATTTGAGTTCACTCATCATAGACATCTCAAACTTCTCTGACATTAGCTTTCCAAACTTCTCACTAAAATGAGGGTTAGTCAAACCAAATATAATATCATCAACATAAATTTGGCACACAAATAGTTCTCCATTAACCCTTTTAGTGAAGAGAGTAGAATCTATTTTTCTAATTTCAAAGCCTTTTTCAATAAGGAACTTGGTCAAGCATTTATACCACGCTCTAGGAGCTTGTTTAAGACCATAAAGAGCTTTGTGAAGTTTGTAAACATGATTAGGTTTCTTAGGATTGACAAAGCCAGGAGGTTGCTTAACATAAACTTCCTACTCAATTTCACCATTTAAAAAAGCACTTTTAATGTCCATTTGGTACAAGGTGATCTCATGATGATTTGCATAGGCAAGTATGATGCGAATGGACTCAAGTCTAGCAACGGGGGCATATGTCTCACCATAGTCCATACCTTCGATTGAGTGTAGCCTTGGGCGACTAGACGTGCTTTGTTGCGAACAACTTGTCCATCTTCATCTTGCTTGTTGCGAAACACCCATTTGGTACCAATGATGTTGTGGTTGTTGTCGGGCTTCTCGACCAATATCCACACTTGATTTCTCTCAAAGTTGTGTAGCTCTTCATGCATGGCGTTTATCCAATCCGGATCTTCTAATGCTTCTTCAACCTTCATAGGTTCAATGCTAGAGATGAATGAATTATGTTCACAAAAGTTAGCCAAACGAGTTTTAGAGCGAGTGATTCTCCCGGTTTGGATATCATTGTAGATTTGCTCGACGGGATGGTCTTTGGCGACTCTTGCTCGAACTCGTGGGAGATTTTGCTTGGCTCAGGGTGGAACATCCTCTTCATCTTGTTCTTCTTCTTGGCCTTCTTCATTGTTGACGTTGTCGTTCTCTTGTCGTGGTGGAGAAGGAGGTTGTTGATGTTCATCTTGGTGTACTTCCTCGTTCTCTTCGTCTTGGTGTGTCCCACTTGTGGATGCTTCCGTATCAACTCTTGGTTCACCTTGTCGTGAGGTGGATGCTTCCACTTGGACGGACGAGGTACTCTCCTTCACATCCGTTGGACGAATCTTGCCAATAGACAAGTCTTGGATTGCTTCTGAAGGGTCTTTGTCTCCTACATCAATTGGCAATTGCTCTACTTGCGAGCCGTTAGATTCATCAAACTTCACATCTACCGTCTCTTCAACCTTTCGGGTGAAATTGTTGTAGACACGGTAAGTGTGAGAGTTTGAGCCATAACCAAGTAGGAAACCTTCATGAGATTTAGGAGCAAATTTAGAACGACGATGCTTATCAAGAATGTAGCACTTTGAGCCGAATACTCAAAAGTATCCAACTTGAGGTTTGTTACCGGTGAGGAGGTCGTATGCCGTCTTGCCGAGTAGCTTGTGAAGATACAAGCGATTTGTTGCATGACAAGCTGTCTCAACCGCTTCCGCCCAAAAGTGTTTTGGAGTCTTGTACTCATCAAGCATCGTTCTTGCCATCTCAATAAGAGTCCGGTTCTTCCTCTCAACAACTCCATTTTGTTGAGGTGTGTACGTAGCCGAGAACTCGTGTGAAATCCCCTCTTCGTCAAGAAAGGTATCCACATTTGCATTCTTGAACTCCCTTCCGTTGTCGCTCCGAACCTTCTTGATCTTCACTTCAAATTGATTTTGGGCCTTCCTAGCGAAGTTTTTGAAGATCTTTTGGACCTGCGATTTATCATCAAGAAAGAACACCCACGTAAATCTTGAAAAATCATCGACTATGACTAGACCAAATGAGTTACCACCGAGACTCTTGTAGGCATTGGGACCGAAGAGATCCATGTGAAGTAGCTCGAGCGGTCTTCTCGTGGTCATGATGTTCTTCACGGGGTGACTCCCTCCAACTTGTTTTCCTGCTTGACAGGCACTACAAGTCTATCCTTGTCAAATATAACATTTTTTACTCCAAGGATATGATCACCTTTAATAAGCTTATCAAGATTTCGCATGCCCACATGACCTAGCCTTCTATGCCATAACCAGCCTTTAGAAGATTTAGCAATTAAGCAAGTTCTAGGTTGAGCCTTTTTAGAGAAATCAACAATGTAAAGATCACCTCTACGTATACCGGTAAAGACCATTTTATGATTGTCTCTTCGAAACACTTGGCAATCTACTTCAGTAAATAGGACATTGAAGCCGAAATCAGCAAGTCTAGATACTAAAAGTAAATTGTACCCAAGAGATTCAACGAGCATGACATTTTGTATGGAGCTATCATGTGAGATGGCCACCTTACCGAGGCCAACCACCTTACCCTTTGAGTTATCACCAAAAGTGACATACTTTCGAGGGCCGTCGTTTTCAGCAAGCTCACGAAACATATCTTTGTCTCAGGTCATATGATCAGTATATCCACTATCAAGGACCCATTCCTTTCCTCCAGCCATGTAGCCGCGAAGATTAGCCATAAGACCAAAGTGTCTCATCGCATCGTCAAGATCATAGTCACTATCATCATCCTCATCATAGTATCCATGTTCAACATCGTCTTGTATTTGATCAATTCCTAGAGAGGGTAATTCATTAGATAAATGATCATTAGAATGGTCACCTTTATGAATTCTAATAGCTTCGGATATGATATTGCTAATGATTTCAACATCTCCTTTGGCACGCATGAGATTGGTAAGCTCAAATAGACAATCACCAAACTTGGGATCACTAGAGTTCATCTTACTCAAGGCAATAGACTTGTGAAGAATTTTATCTAAGTTTTGCAAGGAATAGTTTGGAAATCTTTCCTCAAGAAATCTCCATATAGTGTAGGCACAATCAAGAGTAGGCAAACATCCAATCAAGTTTCTAGGCAAGCCTCTAGTGATAAGATTAACAGTTCTAAGATTGCGGATCATGTCAATAGACTCATCAAGGGTAGGATGCAAAGGATCAACATGAGGTGCACAAGGGCTAGTAATGTACTTGTTCAAACGATATTCATTGAAAATCTCAAGCATCTCATTTTTCCACTCATGAAAGAACTCTCCATCAAGAATAGGCACTCTACGTCTAAGACTCCCCAACGTAGACTCATCCATCTTCCTCCAATGGTGATTAAACCAAAGCCATGGAGACCAAAGCTCTGATACCAATTGAAAGGATCGAGAAGAGGTGTCTAGAGGGGGGTGAATAGACTCTAAGTAAGAAAAGTTGCAGTTTTTAAATTCTTTAAGTTGAAGTGGAGTTTTGGCACACGTTTAAACATTCACAATACATATCAAGCAAGCATGACAAGAGTATATGAGCAACAGAAGTAAAGCATGCAAGTTGCAAGAATGTAAAGGGATGGGATTGGAGTGTGCAAACACAATTTGGAGACACGGAGATTTTTTATCCGTGGTTCCGATAGGTGGTGCTATCGTACATCCACGTTGATAGAGACTTCAGCCCACGAAGGGTAACGGTTGCGCGAGTCCACAGAGGGCTCCACCCATGAAGGGTCCACGAAGAAGCAACCTTGTCTATCCCACCATGGCCGTCGCCCATGAAGGACTTGCCTCACTCGGGTAGATCTTCACGAAGTAGGCGATCTCCTTGCCCTTACAAACTCCTTGATTCAACTCCACAATCTTGACGGAGGCTCCCAAGTGACACCTAACCAATCTAGGAGACACCACTCTCCAAGAGGTAACAAATGGTGTGTTGATGATGAACTCCTTGCTCTTGTGCTTCAAATGATAGTCTCCCCAACACTCAACTCTCTCACACAGGATTTGATTTGGTGGAAAGAAGATTTGAGTGGAAAGCAACTTGGGGAAGGCTAGAGATCAAGATTTATGTGGTTGGAATGGAATATCTTGACCTCAACACAAGTGTAGGTGGTTCTCTCTCAGAAAATGTATGTTGGAAGTGTAGGCATGTTCTGATGGCTCTCTTCATGAATGAAGAGTGGGTGGAGGGGTATATATAGCCTCCACACAAAATCTAACCGTTACACACAATTTACCAAACTCGGTGGGACTGATTCAGAGAACTCGGTCAGACCGATTTAGTTCATAATGTGACCATTAGGCATTTCGGTGGGACCGAATTGATCAACTCGGTGGGACCGATGTGCTAGGGTTAGGGTAAAGCCTCATCTCGGTTCGACCGATTACTCAAACTCGGTGGGACCGATTTGGGTAATAAGCAAAACAAAAAGTTAGCCAAGCAAACTCGGTGGAGCCGATTGCATATCTCGGTGAGACCGAAATTATTGTAGTAGGCAACAGAGAGTTTGCAAGCCCATCTCGGTGAGACCGAATTGATCAGGGCTTGTGGCAGTGGCTATGTCAAGAGAACTCGGTGGCGCCGGATAGAACGTTTCGGTGGGGCCGAGTTTGACTTTTGGTTTGGGACATATTGTGGATATGAGAAAGTGGTTGAGGGCTTTGGAGCATATCTCTAAGCACTTTGAGCAAGCAAGCCATTAAGCAACACCTCATCCCCTCTTAATAGTATTGGCTTTCCTATGGACTCAATGTGATCTTGGATCACTAAAATAGAAAATGTAGAGTCCTGAGTTTTGAGCTTGAGCCAATCCTTTGTCCTCAGCATCTTAAAGGGGTTCCACATCCTCTAGTCCATGCCACTCCATTGTTGAACTTATCTGAAACATACTAGGTAGAAGCATTAGTCCAACAAGAGATATGTTCACATTAATTACCAAAATCACCCAGGGAGCACTTGTGCTTTCAGTTATGTCGGCCCAGACAAGATTGTTAAATTTCAGCCACACTTCACTTTCGTCGGCTGAAATCCAAAACCTTGGTCACGACAAGTCATACCTCGGCGGATCCATATTTTGTGATGTATGAAGTAAAGTCAGGGGAGCTACAATACCCTGGCTTGTCTCTGCTACATGCAGACGAAAAGCGACCAGAACATTATTGTATCTAGGTTGATTGTCCACATTATGCGTTGCACCTCTATGACTTGCCTTCACTATCTTACACAAGGAAGTAGTCCCTCCGTTCAAGTTTGCAAAAACTTATTATATTATGGCATGGAGGGAGTAGTATTGTAGCTTCCCGGCCTTTCATCGCATATGTCAAAGGAGCCGGTTCCTATCTAGGCAGGCTTGCACTCCGATGCAGCTGTGTTGGCTGCTGCCCAACGACAACTCTTGGAGCATTGTGCCATCATGACAAATCATATCTTGACATCCTCTCAATGTGGGAAATCACTTCATTTCAATTCCCGCAAAAGAAATCACTTCATTTCAATTGAACAGTTTTTTATGATGCATCAACCGCCATGTATACAGGGTACGTGCCCCATGGAACCCACACACCACTTTCCCCTTTACCAAAGCCTATGGTCCACTATGTTGTCTTTCTACACTGATCCAATCCTCTCAACGCTCTCCTCTACCCACCGCCCCTTCTCCATCTCCGTATCTACCACCACACACAATGCCTTGTGCCACCCACGTCGCCGCTCTTGAACCTCTCGGACCACCACGCGTCTAGGTAGCTCGTGTTGTTAGCGTTGTTGCAACCCGCAGTTGCCGTAAGCCACGAAGATGATAGCCACCAGCCACCGTTGTGGCTGCTTTAGGCAGATGATCGGGATGCTATAAATCTCGGCGTGAGCTGTTGCAAGGAGAGGGAGATGGCCACCCAATGATTCAGGGGGTGAAAGCCCCGACACGAGCTGTTGTAGAGGGGGCCGCCCATTGACACTCCAGAAGCACGTGATGTTGCTATGAGAGACCCACCGCAAATGTTGCAAGGCGGTGCTGGTGACCATATTTACGAGGGGCGCCACTGTGCTTCGAGGGAGATGATGCAAGGCCCGTAGGTGCTGCGAACCAGAGCTGCAAGGGGCCTTGTCGTGCTTTGAGCAAGATGCTTCAAGGCCCGTGGTTGTTGCGGACTAGAGTTGCGAGGAGCGTCGCCGTGCTCCGAGCCAGATGCTGGAAGGTCCATTGTTGTAGTGATCCAAAGGTACGAGGAGCACCACCGTGCTACGTGTCGAATCTGCGACGAGGGCGCCATCATTCTACATGATATATAGATAGATGCTGCAAGCAAGGGGTCATCGGTTCAGCGAGGTAACTCGCCGATGCAACGAGGCCACTCGCTGCAAGTGTCGCGATGCTCCGAAGGGCCTATGCTGGAGGTTAGAGAATCCTACCGCGGCGAGTGGAAGAGGAGCGCTGCCGCAGAAGGGAGCATCCTCTGCGGGCACACGGGTGCCGCTGTGCGAGACATGGGAGGACGATGCGTAGACCCAATCCGTCGGTCACGCGCGTGATAATCAAACTGCCCGGGAGACTTTGTTTTGTTGTTGTCAAAAAACAACTACCCGCAAAAAAAGAAAAAAACCGCTGGGGAGAACGGTTGATCTTTCCTACCCTACATCTGGCTGGCGCTAGTTCAGTGCGTGCCCTGTGTCTGCCGTTTCTAAGAAGTTTCTGTGTCATTTCGTAAAGAATAAAAAAAGAAAAAAGAAAAGGCAGTTTCCGTAATCTTTCACGGAAAACGCCTCCCGCCCCGGAATTCAGCGGGCCAAACCGCGGACCCGCCGCGAAGGCGTCCAGATTCTGCTGGAATCTTCCAGGCGTGCCGCGCGCCCTCCCCGATTTTATTAAGGGCCGTCGTGGTCCCGTCCAGGCCATCGCCGTCGATTCGCCTTGCAGGCAGGCCTCCGCTCGCCGCTCGCCGCCCGCCGCCCGCCGATCGGCCTCCGCTCGCCGCTCCCCCGAGGTAAATGGCGCCTGCCCTCCCCCCCTGTCGCTCCGCGTGAAATTTCGTCGTGATTTAGGATTTACTCGCTTCCTGTGGGGGCGGATGTGATTCGTTCGATGGGGTCTCTCGCTGCGTCCGCTGGCCGATTCATGGGGGTATCCTGTCGGCGTCCTGGTGATCCAGGCGAGCCTTGAGTGGTAGGCTTCGGGGTGCTGATTTGCGCTCGGAATTGGATCCCTGGGCGCGGCTTGGTGATTTGGGGGAAATTGGGAATTTTCCTTCCGTTTGTTGAAGAAATAGATTGAATTGATTCAGCAATTCAATATTCCCGAGTAGTTTATTAGAAATTAATCTTCTTCTAGAGCCTGGACTGTGAACTCAAATCGATCTGGTGTAGCCGTGTCTGATTTCTAGAGGGTCTGATGAATATTCTTCTGTGGATAATCCATGGAATTTTGTTGTTTGAGCGGGCTGAAAGGGTGTAGGTTATATCAGTGATTCTGTTGCTGTGGGTACTCAGATTATTTTGTAAGAAAATAATATGCTCACCTGAGTAGCAAAATCAACATTTCTGGGAGTCCCTGATCATCAAGTGCCTTATTTAGCTGAATGCCCTGTGGGTTAGGCTAAATACTAAAATGTTTATGATTAGAGATGTATTAGTATTTCTTACTCCGTATGTCCGGATGTATGTAACACTAAAATACGTCTAGATACATCTGTTCGAGCGTCTACATCTAGAGCGTCAAGTAATTCCGGATGGAGGAAGTATTATACAACGCAGCTGTATTTTAGCACAGTTGTAACCATGAGCAATCTTTATAGGTGATCTTTTTGTTAGATTTCCGTTTCGAAAAAAAAATCTTGTTAGATTAAGTTTTTTTTTCATATTTATTACATGGATGATGTATTTTCACATTCGCCCAAAATCAAGACCCTTTTGGTTTTGGGAGGTTTCATAGTACTGACTGAGGCTCGTGCAAAGAATAGGTTGCTGTATGTGGTGTAACTCTCTACTGTTTGTAATAACTTTGTAGTGTTTGCCATAGCTCTTTCTAGCAGTGTTGGTGATCGTTATCACTTGAAATCGCAGGTTTCAACCGTTAGCAACCTCAAGATGGCTGCCAATGTTGGGGAATCAGCGGCAGTCGGTGGCAGCAGCAGTGATGCAGCTGGAGGGAGCTTCGAGTGCAATATTTGCTTTGAGTTGCCACAGGAGCCAATAGTAACTCTCTGCGGTCACCTATTCTGCTGGCCGTGCCTCTACAGATGGCTGCACATGCACGCAAACACACCAGAGTGCCCTGTGTGCAAGGCCATTGTTGAAGAAGACAAGCTTGTCCCCCTTTATGGCCGTGGCAAGGACCGCGTCGACCCAAGGTCAAAGAACACTCCTGGAGTCGACATTCCTCAACGCCCAGCTGGCCAGAGGCCTGCGACAGCCCAACAAGCTGATCCTAACAACAATTTCGGCAACGCCCATGCAAATCCATGGTTCATGGGCATGGGGGGCGCGGGTGCAGGGGCGGGTGTTCCGCTAGCGAATGGACGGTGGGGCAACTATGCGTTCTCGGCTGCATTTGGGGGCCTATTCCCTATGCTCAGCTTCCAGATGCATGGATTTCCAGATCCAGCTGCATATGCTCAGCCCGCCGGGTTCCACTACGGGTTTGGTCATGGCCATGGCTTCCATGGCGGGCAGCACGCCCACGGCGTCCCCCGCCAGGGGCCGCTAGGGCAGCAGCAGCAGCAGGCAGATGTCTACCTCAAGGCCCTTCTTATCATGGTCGGGGTTCTTGTGATCGCAAGCCTCCTCGCAGCTTAAATTGGTTACCGCTATCATCAAAATTGTGGTGGTGTTTGGTAGGAGTTGCCAGAGCATACCTTGGTGTAGGCTTATCTCTACCAAATTGGAGATAAGTTCTGTTCGTTCGAATGTTTGTATGAAGGGTCCATGGAGTTTGTGTATCTAGATCTGGATGGTCTTCCTCTGCATGATACATCATCCTATGTTTTGTAGTTTTGACTCCTTTGATTTGATAAACGTGGTGTACAATTGTTGGGAGGTCATCCCCCCGTGTCTGTAACCTGTATCAATCTAGATTGGACAGTGTAGATGAGTACATTTACATGTAATAATTCTCATGTTTGCACAAAGTGACAGTTCATGTACCTTTTGACAGCAAGCTCAAGGTGTTGCCATTCTTGTACAAATATCGGTAAATTTGAATGTAGGATCTATGTCTATGCTTGTTTGTGAAGGTTGGAGATGGGCTATTTCATCTTTGTTGGCTATCTCAGAAACTCTCACCACTTGACCGAATCTTCTACTGTAACGGCGACGCTACTGCACTTGCTCCACACACAAGCAGAATCCCTGTGGCATGTGCAACGAGACCTGTGAATTTGTCTGCATCCAGGCTATTCTGCTGAATCGCCACCAGCCTCAGCCTCTTGTGCCGACCACGCCGATGAACTGAACGAAGACAAAGCAAAACAAGGTTTCCTTTGTTAAGTTCTTTATTACGTGGAACTAAACCACCGATTCAAATCCTAGACAAGATGCAAGAT
Organism: Triticum aestivum; assembly: GCF_018294505.1. NCBI lineage: Eukaryota > Viridiplantae > Streptophyta > Magnoliopsida > Poales > Poaceae > Triticum > Triticum aestivum. Next base: position 9,299,265 of record NC_057805.1, read on the forward strand.
CTACCGGCACGTTCTCTCGAAGATGCTTATAAAAATAGAGTTTGCGTACCTATTCATAGGGATGAGTGTGCACGCATGTTGTGTGTTTGCGTCTGTACTGTGTTTGGAAAAGAAAAACATCGATATACTTGACTCATTTAGAGCATCTACAGCTGGACTTGGTAAATCCGACCCCTCAAACGCCGGCGGACGCGCCCAGGCGTGTCCGCAGACAGTGACCGGTCATGTCTCAAATAATGCATTCCACATCTGGATACCTCAAATTAGAAACCTAAAATCCGTATTATTACACGCAACACATCAATCTTTAAGTGGAGCTCGTCCGGCTCCGCCGTGCCCATGTCCGGCGGTCTGCGACGCCCCTCAGAGTGTTGGTTCGGACGCCGGCAAGGTAGAGTAGGGCATGGAACATGAGCCGGCTCACGAGACTCAAGGCACCGTCGTCTCCCATGCCCTACTCTTCCTCACCGGAACCCGAACGGTGCCGGTGGACGTCGGATCGATGATGAATTCGTCCTCGGACGAGCCGATGACGTCCACGACGACGCGGTTGCGGCGTCAGCACTGTTGCACCATATGGGCGTCGGAGAATGCGACTCCGCCTCACCGACGTCCACCGCCGCGAGGGCTGCTGCCGCCTCCCGCGCCCGCTGCCTCGCACGGCGGGCACGTCGTGCCATGTTCTCGTCGGACGAGGCCCATGGTGCATCCTGAAGCTCGACGCGCCAACAGAGGGGTTGCACGCCCGCTGAGGGAGTCCTGGATTATGGGGTCCTCGGGGAGCCGGCCTATGTGACCTGGGCCGGACTGATGGGCCGTGAAGATACAAGATAGAAGGCCTTCTCCCGTGTCCGGATGGGACTCCCCTTTGCGTGGATGGCAAGCTTGGCGTCCGGATGTGTAGTTCCCTTCCTCTATAAACCGACTTTGTATAACCCTAGTCCCCTCCGGTGCCTATATAAAACGGAGGGTTTAGTCCGTAGAGGCTATCACAAAACATACATGCTAGACATCTAGGGTTTATGCCATTACGATCTCAAGGTAGATCAACTCTTGTAACCCCTATACTCATCAAAGTCAATCAAGCAGGAAGTAGGGTATTACCTCCATTAAGAGGGCCTGAACCTGGGTAAACATCGTGTCCCCCGCCTCCTGTCACCTTCGATCCTTAGACGCAAAGTTCGGGACCCCCTACCCGAGATCTGCCGGTTTTTACACCGATATTGGTGCTTTCACTAAGAGTTCCTCTGTGTCGTCGACGGAAGGTTCGATAGCCTGATCAATCATCCACAACGATGCTGTTTCAGGGGAGACTTTCCTCCCCGGTCAAATTTTTGTGTCCGGCGGCTTCTCGCTGCGTGCCAACTCAATTGGCCACCTCGAACAAATCGACAGCTTCGACCCTGGTCATCAGATCAGTTTTGGAAATCTGAACTATATCGCTGATATCCGAGGAGACTTGATCTTCCAAGGGTTCGCGGCCTCGACCACAGCTCTGGCCTTAGATCCGAAGCATATCACCAGGTCCGAAGACGGGAGTTTAGAGCCCACCGGACTCTCTGCAGCTATAGAGCTCGCCACCGGAGATCCGGAGGGGACTGCGTTACCAGCAGGCCCGGAGTTAAACCAGGTTCCCTCTGTCATCGTAAAGCTGGACTCACCTCCGGATATCAGCTCCGAACTCTCAAGGGTCGCGTCACTTGAGCTCGGCCAGGAGACTTCTGCCCCGCCCAGCTCCACGGACTCTCGCTCCCCCGTCCAAACCTCACTCTTAAACGAGGCTCTGGACTTAATGTGATCCCTCGCCATTACAGAGGAATCGCTTCCGAATTGTGTCCAGCCCGGACTAGGGGCTGAGAGCAGGAAATTTTACGTCCCACCCACCACCCACTTCATAGCCACTGTCGAGGACTTAACCGACATGCTTGACTACGGCTCCGAAGACATCGACGATATGGACGACGATGCCGGAGATGAGCAAGACCAAAACCCGCCGTTCACCGGACGCTGGACAACCACTTCCACATATGACGTATACATGGTGGGCACACCCAAAGAGGATGACGGCAATGGTGGGAATGATCCAGTCGAGGACAAGCCTGTTGAGACACCACCAAAGCGTCGACGTCAACGGCGCCGCTCGAAATCGCGTCGCGAAAAGGACAGCAATACCGGCACCGGAGACAATAATACTCTGGAGAACGCTGAAGACCAGGAAGCCCCCCGTCGAACCAACATCCGAACAAGATGATTGGGAGGAGGGGCAAGTCAACCCCGACGAACCAATCGGGAACGAGGACTCGGAAGATAGCAATTATCTACCAATATCTGAGGATGATGTAAGCCTTGGGGACGAAGATTTTATCATGCCAGAGGAACCCATCAAACAAGAGCGCTTTAAGCGCCAGTTAATTGTCACTGCGAGAAGCCTAAAAAAGAAGCACCAGCAACTTCAAGCCGAGCAGGATACGCTCAACGACAGATGGACTAAAGTCCTGGCAGCCGAAGAGTACGGCCTCGAACGCCCAACAAAGAGCTACCCGAAGTGCGAGCTACTACCACAATTTGACGACGAGGCCCTTGAGCCAATACCGCCAAAGTATAATGCTGCTGACGAACCTGACCGGCCACCGCGCGGACGGGATAGAGCGGCCACTCAGGCCGAACACCAGACCGCACCACCCCGGCTTAGAGGCAGGAAGACAGCGGCCCTAGGACATACCTACGACCTACGACAGGACCTGGACAATAGAGCCGGTCAGATCAGATCAATCTACGGATCAAAGGGGCGCACCCCAACCCGAGAGGACGGCCATCAGGCCTGGCGCGATAAGCACAACCTCACCCGGGCCGAAAACCGCATACGGACATCATCTGAACTCCGCCGCGATGTCGCCCAATATAGAGGCGCCGCACACCCCTTATGCTTCACCGATGAGGTAATGAAGCACCAGTTCCTAGAAGGGTTTAAACCCATGAACATTGAATCATACGATGGAACAACAGATCCCGCAGTATGGATCGAAGATTTTCTTCTCCATATCCACATGGCTCGCGGTGATGATCTCCACGCCATCAAGTACCTCCCCCTGAAGCTCAAGGGACCAACACGGCACTGGTTAAACAGCCTCCCAGAAAACTCTATTGGCAGTTAGGAAGATTTGGAGGATGCCTTTAGAGACAAGTTCCAAGGCACCTATGTCCGGCCTCCAAACGCCGACGACCTTAGTCACATAGTCCAGCAACCCGGAGAGTCAGCCCAGAAGCTCTGGACCGGGTTCTTAATTAAAAAGAACCAAATTGTGGATTGTCCGGACGCCGAAGCCCTCGCGACCTTTAAGCACAACATCTGGGACGAGTGGCTCGCCCGACACCTCGGCCAAGAAAAGCCAAAATCCATGGCAGCCCTAACCGCACTCATGACCCGCTTTTGCACGGGCGAAGATAGCTGGCTAGCCCGAAGCAGCAACAGTACCAGCGACCCTGGCACATCCGAAGCCAGAAACGGCAACGGTAGGCCCCGACGCAACAAACACAAGCGTTGAAACAACAGTACAGATACCGAAGATACGGCGGTCAATGCCGGATTCAGTGGCTCTAAATCCGGTCAGCAGAAGAAGCCATTCAAAGGAAACAAAGACAGTCCATCTAGCTTGGACCGAATACTCGATCGACCTTGCCAGATTCACGGCACCCCTGACAAGCCTGCCAACCATACCAACAGAAGTTGTTGGGTCTTTAAACAGGCCGGTAAATTAAACACCGAACACAAGGGGAAAGGGTCGCCCAGCGAGGACGACGATGAAGAACCTCGCCCACCGAAGACAGGGGGACAGAAGAAATTCCCCCCCAAGGTAAAAACGGTGAATATGATATATGTCACACATATCCCCAAGAGGGAGCGCAAGCGCGCGTTAAGGGACGTCTACGCCGTCGAGCCGGTCGCCCCAAAATTCAACCCATGGTCAACCTGTCTGATCACCTTTGATCGCAGGGACCATCCGACCAGTATCCGTCACGGAGGTTCGGCAGCATTGATCCTCGATCCAATTATCGACGGATTCCATCTCACGGGAGTCCTTATGGACGGCGGCAGCAGTCCTAACCTACTTTATCAGGACACTGTCCGCAAAGTGGGTATTGATCCATCAAGGGTCACGCCCACTAAAACCACCTTTAAAGGGGTAATCCCCGGTGTAGAAGCTCGTTGCACGGGCTCCGTAACATTGGAAGTGGTCTTCGACTCGCCGGATAACTTCCGAAGCGAAGGCTTGATCTTCGACATCGTCCCCTTCCGCAGTGGTTATCACGCATTGCTCGGAAGAACCGCCTTCGCCCGCTTTAATGCGGTCCCGCACTATGCTTATCTAAAACTCAAGATGCCCGGACCACGCGGCGTCATAACAGTCAATGGGAACACGGATCGCTCCCTCCGTACCGAGGAGCATACCGCGGCCCTTGCAGCCAAAGTATAGGTTGGCCTCATTAAGCCGAACACTACATCGTCAGTCAAGCCCCCGGACACTGTCAAACGAGTCCGGTCTACCCTGCCGTACAGTCCAGCTCGTCCAGAGCTAGATTAGCAATCCGGCCCCCGTCTGAACCCGAACTTCATAGCGGCATATATACCGCGCGTACATAACTACACACTAAAAATACCATGGGCAAGGACGGAGGCACACCACAAGCAAGGTCCACAATACGGCTCGACCCTATGCGGACCCTCGTATCTTTTTCTTTTTCTTCTTCTTATTTTTTCTTTTCAGGTTCTTTACGACACACATCACTTTTTGATGATGCCAAGGGCTCCTTTTTTCAGGTTCCCTATTTATACTCGATCATGAGATCCTCTCAAAGGATTATACACCAGGGTGAACAGCTGCGCAGACATGCGACAGAATGTCCAAAGGATCTTCAAGATCACCCTTTTCTCTTTAGGACTTGTACACAGCTTTCCCTTGTATTCGGGATGTAAAATAGCCTCGATGCTTATCGCATCCTCCGTAAAAATACGTTTTGACGTACCAATCAGACTATAATGGAAACATCTTCGCCCAATCCCGTGCGATATTGGCTTCTTTGCTAATCTGTATCCCCTCTTTACGTCAGATTATCGCACATACCTTGGCGTGATTCAAGTCGCCAGGGGCTGCATCTGGCCACATACATTTTTTAAACGAAGAAGTCCGAACACTTTTACAGTACACTTCGGCGTCCCGAATATAGCATTATATGCATCGGCTCCGAATCATGTCTTTGGTCAATAGTTGGGTTGCCTGGCTCCTGTGCTTACTACCTTACGTTCCTTTTTTCGGCTAAGGTAGTAAAGGGAGAACTACTGCGATTGTGCTTCCGGTTCGTCCGGTCAAGCACCTCAGTAGAGAAAGCCGAAAACTGACTGTCATGATCCGGCGAGAGCTGGTCAGCTATTCGGCAACTTAATATAAATCCCTTGCGATTTCTTCCGTATTATATGAAGGACCAGCCTCGGTTTGGTCATGCGCTTAAGGCGTCCTAGTTCGATAGCCGCATACACACCAGGGGCTAGCTAATAGCCCCATTGTCAAACTTCTTTGGTTAAGCAAGAGTGCTAAAACCTCATAGTCCGATTGCCTGGTTCGCCGCGCTGACACCTCCTTCACGGACCAAGACGTTGGGTCAAGTGTAGTCATGCGCTACTCCGAACACCCCCCGTAATAACTACGTAGGGGCTGAAGCCGACGACTGGTAAACTCTCAGAAATAAAAACGTCTGCATGGGAGGAAAATAATTTCAGACAAAAGCATACATATATTACAAGGAGTTGTTCCATAATACAAAGTCTAGGCACGGATACATTCATTCAAAAAATAATATCCTTCGAACACTGGCCCTCTACAATGCGGGAGCCTTCCATGGCCTCTTCAAAGTACTTCTCCGGCGTACGATGCTCCTTGCCGGCGGGTGGCCCCTCGGTCGCAAGCTTGGTGGCATTCATCTTCGCCCACTGCACCTTGACACGGGCGAAGGCCATCCGAGCACCTTCGATACAGACCGACCGCTTTATGGCGTCAAACCGGGGGCAGGCATTGACTAGCCGCTTCACAAGTCCAAAGTAGCTGCGGGTATGGGCTCGGCTGGCAAAAGACGGACTATAACATCCTTCATGGCCAATTCGGTCACCCTATGCAGTTCGGTCAACTGCTTCAGCTGATCGTTGAGGGGTACTGGATGCTCTGGCGCAAGGTACTACGACCAGAACAGCTTCTCCGTTGAGCTCCCCTCTTCGGCTCGGAAGAACTCCGCAGCATCAGCAACACTCCGGGGAAGATCCGCAAACGCTCCTGGAGAACTCCAAACCCGAGTCAGTAAGATGTACCTTCTCCCTACAAATTTGCTTTGCATAGTAAAGGCCTTACCCGCCGCTATCTGCTTTGCCTCTTGGATCTCCCGGTAGGCGCCTTGGGCTTCAACCCGGGTTTCCTTCATGCTTTGGAGGGCCTTAACAAGTTCGGAGTCTCGATCCGAGATTTTGCGCTCCAAGGACTCACATTTACTTATAGCATCCTTGAGCTCTTGCTGGACTTCCTCCACCCTCGATTCATGTTTTCGTCGGGCGGCTCGTTCCTCCTCCGCCTCCTTCTTGGCTTCAGCCAGCAAGCTCTTGAGGGTCTCGACCTCAGACGCATCAACTATGAGCATAATCATAAAGATCAGTCAGATAACAAATAAGAATTCATATCACCTCAGATATGCATAGGTATTGCATACCTTGCTTTTCCTCCAACTTCCGCTTCAGTTCGGACACTTCGGCGGCCTGAGTGGTAGCCGCTGATGTCTACTACACAACCTTCTTCTTGTAGACGTTGTTGGGCCTCCAAGTGCAGAGGTTTGTAGGACAGTAGCAAATTTCCCTCAAGTGGATGACCTAAGGTTTATCAATCCGTGGGAGGCGCAGGTTGAAGATGGTCTCTCTCAAACAACCCTGCAACCAAATAACAAAGAGTCTCTTGTGTCCCCCAACACACCCAATACAATGGTAAATTGTATAGGTGCACTAGTTCGCCGAAGAAATGGTGATACAAGTGCAATATGGATGGTAGATATAGGTTTTTGTAATCTGAAATTATAAAAACAGCAAGGTAACAAGTAATAAAAGTGAGCGTAAACGGTATTGCAATGCGTTGAAACAAGGCCTAGGGTTCATACTTTCACTAGCGAAAGTTCTCTCAACAATAATAACATAGTTGGATCATATAACTATCCCTCAACATGCAACAAAGAGTCACTCCAAAGTCACTAATAGCGGAGAACAAACGAAGAGATTATGGTAGGGTACGAAACCACCTCAAAGTTATCCTTTCTGATCGATCTATTCAAGAGTCCGTAGTAAAATAACATGAAGCTATTCTTTCCGTTTGATCTATCCTAGAGTTCGTACTAGAATAACACCTTAAGAGACAAATCAACCAAAACCCTAATGTCACCTAGATACTCCAATGTCACCTCAAGTATCCGTGGGTATGATTATACGATATGCATCACACAATCTCAGATGCATCCATTCAACCAACACAAAGAACTTCAAAGAGTGCCCCAAAGTTTCTACCGGAGAGTCAAGACGAAAACGTGTGCCAACCCCTATGCATAAGTTCACAAGGTCACTGAACCCGCAAGTTGATCACCAAAACATACATCAAGTAGATCACGTGAATATCCCATTGCACCATAGATAAGCACATGCAAGACATACATCAAGTGTTCTCAAATCCTTAAAGACTCAATCCGATAAGATAACTTCAAAGGGGAAACTCAATCCATTACAAGAGAGTAGAGGGGGAGAAACATCATATGATCCAACTATAATAGCAAAGCTCGCGGTACATCAGGATCGTGCCAAATCAAGAACACGAGAGAGAGAGAGAGAGATCAAACACATAGCTACTGGTACATACCCTCAGCCCCGAGGGTGAACTACTCCCTCCTCGTCATGGAGAGCGCCGGGATGATGAAGATGGCCACCGGTGAGGGATCCCCCCTCCGGCAGGGTGCCGGAACAGGGTCCCGATTGGTTTTTGGTGGCTACAGAGGCTTGCGGCGGCGGAACTCCCGATCTAGGTTATGTTCTGGAAGTTTGGGTATATATAAGAGGTGTTGGCGTCGGGAACAAGTCAGGGGGGTCTCCGAGGCGGCCACGAGGTAGGGGGCGCGCCCAGGGGGTAGGGCTCGCCCCCCACCCTCGTGGGTGCCTCGGGACTCTTCTGGCCCATCTCCGATACTTCGTGGGCTTCTTCTGGTCCAAAAATAATCTCCGTCAATTTTCAGGTCAATTGGACTCCGTTTGGTTTTCCTTTTCTGCGATACTCAAAAACAAGAAAAAAACAGAAACTGGCACTGGGCTCCAGGTTAATAGGTTAGTCTCAAAAATCATATAAAATAGCATATAAAACATCCTAGATGGATAATATAATAGCATGGAACAATCAAAAATTATAGATACGTTGGAGACGTATCAGCCTCTCCCAGCAAAGCCTGTTGATTACAATAGATACGTACGTTATCTCCTTTGGATACTGTTTGACCCTCTGTTCGGCCCTTCTTTACAAAAGCCGCATGGAGTCTCAGGGGCTACTATCTATATCAGGCATACCTTTCGTATATATACATAAAAGGAATATTACATCACAAACCTCAAAGCCTGTGAGAAGGCTGGTATAAGCTTCATTCAATCCGCTTTTAGCGGACTGGACCTTTTCGACCACCGTACCCATAAGGGTACGGTGTTCCTCCACAATGGAAGCGCGCTGAAGTGCTTCCACCAGAGTGTCCGGCGCCCCTGGATTGACAGAGGTCGCCGGTGGAGTCGACGCGCCTCCTTCTTTCAAAGGAGGCTGCTCGCCTGATTCCGGAGCCGTGCGGATCTCCGGAACTATATTCGGTCGGGGGCCGAATTGGGCATGGCCCCCGTCGCCGGTCTCCATGGGGGTCGGTTCCTCCATGTTTTCGGCGGTAGATGTATTACCCTCTGGTGCCACCTTGACGGCCTCATGCACCTCCCCATGGCCTGGAGAGGTTCTTCGGGACAACACTTCGGTGTTGTCCGTAGTAGTGGGCGGAGAGGCCTGTGGAGGCGTCTCGCTTTTCATCATGTTCGGCCCTAGCGAATTCCCAGAAGACGATGATCGTTGGGGGAGATCGCGGGCCGGACTGCAGCACGTAGTTCAATGTGTTACAACCGTAGGGTGTAAAACCAGGTATATGCACAGTATCTTTGAATACTTGCGATTCGGCCAGGGGCTTTGCCCTAGGGCGCCGCTTGGGGGTGGCTTCGATGTATGAATCCGAGCCATCCGAAAGGGATAGCTTCCCCCTCTTGGACGCCTCCGCCTCTGGATCTGCGGAGGCCGCCCTTTTCTTCTTCCTCCCCTTAGGGGGAGAGTTGATTTCTTCCTCCTCCTCGTCTTCATCTCCCTCGTGGGAGGAATGAGCCTCGGTCTCTTCGGACAGTACGTCCGAAGTACCTTTACGGCGGAGGCCACTTTTGGCCTCCTTGCCCTTCTTCTTGGCATTCTTCTCCGGCGCCTGGTACTGCGCCGGGACCGGATCCTCGTTAGCAAAGGGTCAGCGGGGTCTTCGGGCAGCGGAGCCGGACATTTGATCCGCTCTGCCTTCCTTGTCCAGCCCTGATTAAAGGATGGGAGTTTTAATACACCCTTCTAAAAATGTGAATCGAGGCCGATGTCATCGGTCGTCTTCGGCCACTTCTTCTGGGCCTTGAAAAGCAGCTTCCAGATCTCCGTGTGTCGTGCCGAAGAATCGCTGCAGGGTCCGCGGTCCTTCCGGATTGAACTCCCACATGTGGAGAGGCCGGCGCTGGCAGGGAAGGATCCGGCGGAATAACATCACCTGGATCACGTCAGTGAGGCTGGTGTTCTTGTCAATAATATTTTTGATGCGCTTTTGCAGCATCATCACTTCGTCCGTTGACCCCCATACTAGACCCTTGTTGGTCCACGACTCGAGCCGCATTGGGGGGCCGGACCTAAACTCAGGAGTGGCCGCCCAGTTGGCGCCGCAGGGTTCAGTGATGTAGAACCACTCCTGTTGCCATATCTTGGCGGTTTCCACGAAGGCCCCCTTTGTCCAGGTGGCGTTGGGGAGCTTGCTCACCATGGCGCCACCACAGTCCGTCTGCTGCCCGTCGACCACCTTCGGCTTCACGTTGAAAACTTTGAGCCATAAGCCGAAGTGTGGGGGGATGCGGAGGAGCGCCTCGCACACGACGATAAACGCCGAGGTGTGGAGAAAAGAATTCGGGGCTAGATCATGGAAATCCGCCCGTAGTAGAACGTAAGGCCGCGGACGAAAGGGTGAAGGGGAAACCCTAGTCTGCGGAGGAAGTGGGGGATGAATACCACCCTTTCACCAGGCTCCGGGGTGGGGATGACCTGCTTTTTGGTGGGGATCCTGTGCGCAACGTCCGCACTCAGGTATCCCGCCTCTCGGAGCTCCTTGACGTCCTTCTCCGTTACGGAGGAAGCCACCCACTTGCCTTGAGAGCCGGATCCGGACATGGCTGGAGTGTTTGGTGGCGTTGGAAAGGATCGAAACATGGGCGCTGGAGCTCGAGGAGGGAAGGGCTGAGGAAGAAGAAGGCGTGGGGTAAAACGACGAGGTCTTATCCTCTTATAAAGGAAGTGAATATCGAGCACCCCCCCTTAAGCCTTAAAACTCGCCTGTTCCCAAGGGGTCGTGCGAACGGCACGGTTGGGTTACCCAAACCCGCATTGATGAGAATCCCGCGATAAGGGGACACTATCTCTGCTTTGACAAGACGTGTCACCGGAGGTCGTGTCTCAAAACGCGAAACGCGAGGCCGAAAAACGGTTCGAAATAATAAAGTGGCCAGACGTAACGTTTCGCCAGTAAAGCGTTCAATAAGACATGACTTGTTTTTTGATTAAGTATTGTGCCCTTGCGGTTGAGGGTTGTAACTGTTAAATAGAGCCGGATACCGTTCTCATGTTCGAAAGACCACTTTGGAGTATTCGGAGGAGGAACCCGCCTTGCAATGCCGAAGATAACCTGCGCACCGGACATGTCGTCATTGAAGCCTGATTCAAGGGCTACTGAGGGAGTCCTGGATTATGGGGTCCTCGGGGAGCTGGCCTATGTGACCTGGGCTGGACTGATGGGCCATGAAGATACAAGATAGAAGGCCTTCTCCCGTGTCCGGATGGGACTCTCCTTTGCGTGGATGGCAAGCTTGGCGTCCGGATGTGTAGTTTCCTTCCTCTGTAAACCGACTTTGTACAACCCTAGTCCCCTCCTGTGCCTATATAAACCGGAGGGTTTAGTCCGTAGAGACTATCGCAAAACATACAGGCTATACATCTAGGGTTTAGCCATTACGATCTCGAGGTAGATCAACTCTTGTAACCCCTATACTCATCAAAGTCAATCAAGCAGGAAGTAGGGTATTACCTCCATTAAGAGGGCCCGAACTTGGGTAAACATCGAGTCCCCCGCCTCCTGTCACCTTCGATCCTTAGACGCACAGTTCGGGTCCCCCTACCCGAGATCTGCCGGTTTTGACACCGATACCCGCCACCGCGTTCGGACGCGAGCCGGACCGCACCGCCTCCTGCGAGGCAGCGACGACACACCTAGCGCGGATCCATGCGCCATTTGGGCGGACACAATGGATTCCCGACGGAAGGAGTCCGAGCGCTGCCGAGCACGGGCCTCCTCCCGGGAGCGGAGAAGCGCAAGCGGACAACCATCTCCTCCTCGGGGGCGTGTGGGATGAGCTCGGGGTCGATGGATATAGAGGTGAAGGACTCGGATCCGCTGCCCGTCATGCCGGAGACGGTCGGAGATCGCTGGAGGTGAGTTTGGGTGGCGGAGGGAGTGGATGGGAGTGGAGTGTGAAGTGGCTAGGGTTTGATCCAACGAGTGGATGGAGAGGAATATATGTGGGGTCAGGTGAGCCAGCGTGGACTGGGTTCGACGTGGCGGACGCGCACGGGCGCCCCATATCCGCCCCATATTTTGGCTGGATATGAGGGGTGCCGGTTAGCTCGGGCATTTGAGTCCCTTTTGAGACTTTCGTCTAAGTCGAAATTTTGTGGCCGGTCAGTGACCAGACGGACCGCTTGGGTGTTTGAGGCGGGTTTGGGGCGACCGGCTGTAGATGCTCTTAGACGCTTGTATATCATCATCAAAATTTAGAGTCGTCACCGTGTATGAATGCACTGTTACCGCGACTTCGAATTTTCGGTTATCTTTTACTTGTACTTTGGGCACCACCGATTCGCATCTATCCAAACCTTTTTCCTCATTCATGGACGTAGCTGTCCGAACTTGGCTGTACATGGAACGCCGAATCGTATCTATCCAAACTTTCTTTTCTTCATGGACGTAGATGTACATGGACCGCCGATGCAATGCTTTAGCTTGCTCACTTTTACGTACTAGAAAAGCTCTTCATGTCCATGGATAGTTTTTTTTTTTTAGGGAATTTCCATGGGTGGTTTGCACACAAAAACAAAGAGAAAAGAGTGGTGTCTACTCTCAAAATTATGGGACGAGGGGGTTGGATGATTGGCATGCATGCTGAGCGCGGGCGCGGCTAGTGGGAAGCTTCACGGAAGATGATGCAGGTTGCCGACACTATACGGGCAAGGATCGATGATCGACTGAGTCGGACCGGGGAGTGGGTTGGGCAAGCCGATCTACGATGAGTGGAATGGCCACTGCCTAGCGACCCTGTAGACTAGCGACCGGAGCACTGCACCAACTAGTAAAAGGTATACATGCCGCATGTCAAAATAATTGCACTTTTGTTCATCAGAAGACGTGGCTTCCAAAAGGCAATGCATAGTAAAAACTGAATAGCAAGCGACATAAGTGCAATGTTGCCAATGAAACGCATCATTTGTACCACTCGCGCCTATCCGTCATTCTCATACTTCTCATCTGCCGGATAACATGGAGATGATCAGTGTAAATGCAATGTTGCCAATGCAATGCATCATCTGTACCATGCTACATATTTCGAATGCATCCTAGATATTGCTCCTGGATCGATCAGTGTATGCATAACAAACTATCTACTCCATAGTCCGACCTCGGCGTCCTGGGTCGTAGTCACACGCTATGCTACGTAGACCTGGAAATATATATATATTCCGGCCGTTCGCCCCATCATCAGCCGCAGTCGAGTTACTCGAGTACGTGTACGCGCCGCCGAGATAGTATTTTACTACCGGAGATTCTGTGAGGGACGCACAAAAAAGACTCCGCTGGTTTTCCTTCCCGCGCTTTTCCACGGCTGTTCTAGCGCTTTCGAGGGGCCGGGGGACGTGGTAAGCCGTGTGAATGAACGGGCGTGGTCTCGATCAAAAGGTGAAAAAAGAAGAGACAAAATGTGGACTCGCGTCGCGGGCAGGTGTACGTGCCTAACAGTGGCCTAAAAGTTGACCAACGGTTTACCCGTTTGACATGCTCGCGGAAGTCACCTTGGACTTGTTGGCGTGTGTTGCCCTTTGTGAGACATGAGTGCGTGTATGGTAGAAACTCTTTTTTTTAACCCATGGTGAAGCTCGGCTTATTGTCGGTGAGCACATTGGCTTTGGTTTCCCTCAAGTTCATCTTGAACAGAACAATAGGGATGGCAAGGTAAACTGGCTTTCGGAGAGGTTCATCACGAAGAGAAAATCTGAGCCCTCTCTCGCGACCGCGTCGCCCCCCTGCGGGCAGCCGGCCGCGCACCTCTCTCTCTCCCGCCTCCAGCCCCCCTCTCCCCTTCCTCCCCGCCGCCGTCGCTGGCGCCCGCGCCGGCCTGGCCCCGGGGTCGCTGGTGGCGGCGGCCTTCCTGCCCTTCCCTTCCCGGTGGCTCCGGCGCGGGCGGAGTTGCACCGGGGGGTGCTCCTAGGCGGTGGCGGTCCAGCTGGCGGCGGGGTTCCCTGTCGCAGAGCAGGGGGCGGCTGGGCGGCGGCGTCGTCGTTGGCGGCGAGGTGGCGCTGTGGCTCGTCCTGGCGGCGGCGCTCAGCCCAGATCTAGGCCCTACGGGCCCATCTGGGCCTGGGCGGGCCGGCGCCTGGGCTGGTTGGCGGCGTGATTCCCAGGATGCAGGGGAGCGGTGTTGCGCGACGGGGGCTGGCGGCACCGATGCCAGCTTGCTGCAGCACGGCCGGCGGGGCTTAGCGGGCCCGTTTCGGGCCTGGCCGGGCCAGGGGTGGCCTGGTATGCCCCGCTGCCGTGTCCGGTCGGCTACCGCGACAGTGCCGGAGGCTCGACTTCTCGCACGACGGCGGTGGAGGTGGTTCCCTTCCGCTCGGCATTGGTGTTGTTGTTCTCGTCGCGTGGCGCTTCTCTCCGGTCTTCTCGGCCTCGTAGTGAGACGGCGTGTGCGGCGGCGCAACCGCGATGGCGCATTGGGTGGTAGTTTGGATGGTTGGCTCCGGATGGGCGGTGGTGTTTGGTGTGCGGGAGAAATCCTTGCCGGTTCGTCCGGCGCCGATGCGGTGACACCGGCGGGTGCCACCATTCCTTCTTGAAGGGCCTCGGTGGTAGCCATCCCCTACTTTCCTCCGCATACCGGGGGAAACCCTAGGACTTGTCCGGGCAGCAGCGTCGTCGGCGTCGCATACCTTCTTGGAGGTGCTGCTTGGTATGCGGCACTCGGAGCCTCGGGCGGTGGTGGGGTGTTTCCGAAGGGCGCAGCGGTGGCGGGCCTTCCGCGCTTTGTCGATCTGCCGTTGTTGGCATTATGTTTCTTCTTCTTTTTTTGTCTTTGGGCTTGTTGTGCTGCTCGCCCCAGCGTCGAGATGTATCCTATGTTGGCTGGTTGCGTTGGAATACAAAGCGGGGGGAAATCCTTTTTCGGTAACAGAACAATAGGATTGCGGTAAGAACTTCTTCATACTAGTTAAAAAAACAAAAACTTCTTCACACTCCCTCTGTCTTGGTTCATTAGTCGGCCTTGTATTTTGTGTCAAATTTTGGCTGTAAATTTAACCAATAAATTATATGTTTTATTTATTAGAAATAATTCCATTCAAAACTTCCCACGAATAGGAATCCAACTATATAAATTTTGTGGTGTGTAACTTATATTTTGTTAATTAAATCTATGATCAAAATTTGACCAAAAATACAAGAGGGGTTATAAATCCCGGCGGAACAAGTAATAACTGGTACCTTCACTTAGAAAAGTCAATGACAAATCTATGGTGCAACTCGACAACCGCGTTGAGCAAATGACTGGCTCCTACGTTCTAGTAAGGCCTTACAGGAGTCAAATTGAGGAGAGCATTTGCGGTCAGCAATGGCACGATGTATGGAATCTCACATGCTTATAACAAGATGAGAGATTTTTGTAATTATAACTCATCCATACGACTACCCATTTTATCCGGATTTAGTTCTTATTACGGCGTGTGGAGGGGCATCTCCAACGTTGAAAAAACATGGATCTTATGCCAAAAAGGTAACTTAAGACCCACCCTGAACTTTGTGAAAAGGGGTAGCAGTAAAATCTTAAGACTGGGTCATAGTGCTAAAACAAAGCCATAAGGAATAAAAATGATTTGAGGGGTCAAAACTACTACTACCCTAAGGTCCATGGCGGTATTAAGCATTGGATGAATTCTGGTTTGCTATAGCATATTGAGTGAGACCCAGCTTATAACAGATGTGATGCCCATGCTTTGTACTTTATTCATCTGATTTGGTTTATGACCTGGTACAAGAATATGTGATGTATAAGTTATACCATTTGCTGCATATTGCTGTAGCATGAAGACATTATGCTTTACAATAATACATTTTTCGTTCTACAAAAGCAATAATAGATTTCATCAAAATATGTTGCATGCATCAGTCGTTGAAAAGGTCGGACTGTCCTTCCTTTTCAAAATAAAAACAAAGAAGTTAGAAGTGGTTTATAGAGGCCGTTGACATTACTTGCTGCAAATGTCGAGGTGTCCTTTCTTTTTAAAATAAAACCAAAGGAGTCAGACGTGTATGGTAGAGTTGCCATTGATAAGTCATCATTTGTAAAATAAAATAAAATAAATCAAGTACTATAGTACATCTCGATTGATTATAAACATTTGTATTTTTTTGCTTATTCGGAATAAGGAGTGGTTTTCAAATTAATGTGTTCTTTTATTTAGGGTACACCTTATTTTTGACACCCGAGATACTTTTTTGCATGTCATGGCCAAAAGTTTTGATTTGCCCATGGTTGCGTCGTAGCATGAAAACATAGTTGTTTTCCTTTCTCACTCGGTTTTAACAGTAGTATTAATCCTTTTGACGTGTGACTCTCTTACGAAACATCTAACAAGGTTCCATTATTCAAACCATCCTTCCCCATGACGTCCCTTTACTACCCCTGACCACCCTCCCCCGATTCATCGTTTATACTTCGGTTTCCATGAAAAAAAATTCAAGCATGCAAGGTAGATGCCATCTGCGTGCTTTCATGGTGTGTTTTATTCAGAGGATTTTGCTCGTCACGGGTTTAAACCAACGGTACCAGTTGATTTTCTCTACCATGTCATAATTAATAAGATGATCTAATGAATGTCCGGTGTTGTCTCATCGTACTTGCGTCGGCGCGGCAATATCTCCCCATAAGTTTTCAAATCTTATTCTTTCGGTGCTGGTCTTCGGTGGATCTGTTTGGATCTGGTCTTCGTTTGGGTGTTTACAAGTTTGATCCTTCCAATCTACGATTTTCTCCATTGAATATGGTTGCTGCTCTGGTGCGTTGGTTCTATGAGGTCTTAGCCCGACAACTTTCCTACTGTCTACTACAACAAGGTTTGCTCAGCTCTGGCGAGGGAGGGGGCAATGATGGCGGCGCGCATTCGGCTCGTTCTAGTGCTTATAATTGTCGCTAGGTGGTCCACGGACCTGCTTGAAATTTTTATTACCTCTGATGTTCTTTGTTTTTGCGAGTAACCTCTGATCTTCTTTATACTGTCATGATTGAGAATGAATAGATCGAAAGTTTTTTGCAAACAAAGAAACTGAGAATGTATCCTAGATATTATCCGTGCGCTGCTCCTGGATCGATCAGTGTATGCATAACTAACTATCTAGTCCATGGTCCAACCGCGGCGTACTGGGTCATAGTTCATAGTTCGTAGTCACACGCTATGGTACGTAGACCTCGAAATATATCCCGGCCGTTCGCCCCACATCATGAGCGAGCGAGCCGCAAGTCGGCGTACCTGTACGCGCCGAGATATTTTACCTGAGATTCTGTGAGGGACGCACACTCAACTCCGCTGGTTTTCCCGCGCTTTTCTACTACTGTTATAGCGCTTTCGAGGGGTGGCATGGTAAGCTTGTTTGAATGGATCGACGTGGTCTCGATCAAAAGGTAAAAAAGAGAGATGAGATGTGGACTCCAGGTGTACGTGCCTAACAGTCGCCTAAAAACCCCTCAAAAAAAAACAGTCGCCTAAAAGTTGACCAACCATTTACCCGTCTGACCTGCTCGCGGAAGTCACCTTAGACTTGTTGGCGTGTTGCCTTCTGTGAGACAAATGGGTAAGTGTATGGTAGAAACTCTTTTTAATTAAACCCATGGACCATCGGCACATTGGCTTTGGTTTCACTTTCACCTAATAAGTTCACCTTGGACAGAATAAAAGGATCGCAGTAAGAATTTATGAATGATGGGCATCTTCACTAGAGAACTCAACGCCAAATCATGATGCAACTCGATAACTCTGTGTATTTTTTTGACAAATCGCATTTCATTCAATCTTTATGTCGAGCCGACACAACCGCACTCGGTGAATGGCTGGCCTCTACGTTTTAGAAAGGGCTTATGAGAGTCAACCGAAGCAGAGCATCTGTTGTTAGTAGCGGCACCAGGACTTGACATAGTGTTCCCCCGTAAAAAAAGACTTGGCATGTGTTTTTGGAAATAAACTTCCATCAACCCGAGACAATATTTTCGCCAAAGGGATTTTCAGGACAAAGGAACAAAGTAAGGCTCAGGTCCTTGTCAAATTGTGTGGCTAATAATAAGATGTATGGAATTGTTACATGCTTATAGCAAAATGAGAGTTTTTTTTAATATTTATCATCCATACGGCTACCCACTTTATCCAGATTTGTTTCTTATTACTGCATGGAAGGTCATCTCCAATGTTGCAAAGATATGGGTCTTAAGCCAAAAGAAACACTTAAAACCTATTCTGAAACATTGTCAGAAGGGGTCTTTGAAAAAAAACTAACTAACACCGGGTTATGTACTAAAACCAAGCCATAAAGAATTAAAACGTATTTCTCTCTCCTCTCGCATGATTTGAGGGGTCAAAACTAGAAGAGGAAATGGTGGCATGTAGACTCCACCCTAAGGCTCCCAGTGGTATTAAGCATTGGAGGAATTCTAGTTTGCTATAGCATATTGAGTGAGACCCAGCTTATAACCTATTTAACAATTATATATTTGTGATGCCCATGCTTTGTACTTTATTCATCTGATTTGGATTATGACCTTTTGTAAAAGAATATGTGATGTATATGTTATACCATGTGTTTTTTTTGCGAATTATGTTATACCATGTGTTGCATATTGCTGTAGCAGGCATCAGCCGTTGAAAAGGTCGGATTGTCCTTTCTTTTCAAAATAAAATCAAAGTAGAAGTGGTTTATAGAGGTGGTTGACATTAGTTGCTACAAATGTCGAGGTGTCCTTTCATTCTAAAATAAAACCAAAGGAGTCAGGCGTGCATAATTGGTCTAGTTGACATTCATAAGTCATCATTTGTAAGATAAAATAAAACAAGTACTTTAGTAAATCTCGATTGATTATAAATATTTGCATTTTTCTGCCCATCCGGAATAAGGAGTTGTTTCAAATTAGTGCGTTCTTTTTATTGAGGGTACACCTTATTTATGATGCTCGGGATATTATTTTGCATGTCATGGCAAAAAAAATTATATGCCCATGCTTACGTCGTAGCATGACAACATTGTTTTTCCTTTCTCGCTTGGGTTTACTACTAGTACTGATAATAATTCTCAAGATCGCCGTTCACCCTCGGGCAGAGCTCTCCACCGCCGCCGCGCCTTGGGCAGACGCGAGCCTGGACATTGTACCGGAGGATTCGCTCGCACAGACAGATCTGGCATCGGGCAGCATGCTACCACGTGGCACGTACTACTTGACCAGGTCCCGCAGCCAGGCCACGACGTCGGTGCAGGGCGCCGGGTGGAAGGGCACGTAGGAGGGCTCCTCCTCCTCCTTGACCCCATCCATGTACGCGAGCATCTCCTCCTCCGCAGAGTGCTCTGCCTCCATCTCCTACTGACAACGTTGTCTAGCCTCCGCATCTGACTCTGAGCGGAAGGAACCGAGGATGGCCTGCAGATCCGCGTCCCCAGCGTCCCCCACATCCTCCTTCGGCTCCTCCTCCTCCAAGTCTTCCTCTGGATCCACTGCATCCAGAGGTAGCCCCGCAGTGACCCGGACTTCGCGCCTTGTCCAGATCTGCTTAAGGAGCTGCAGCCAGCGCTCCAGCATTAGACATGGATAGCTCCTTACCCGACGACGTGGGGGCATTCGATGCTAGTGGTGGCGGGCGGAGAGTGGAATGTGACGGCGGCGGACCAGGTGGTGGGGGGGAGGGAATATTGACGGGTTGAGTTTCAGTGTCGGCGGTCGGCTTAAATAGCCGGGGTAGGCACTACGCGACCCGCTGGAACGTCAACATTGGTCCGACAAAGGAAACAAGCTTCGGACCGCCGGGTTTAAGACTGTTTTCCTGTGGGACCCCATCATCAGTCCGACGTGAGGGACACGCCCGGACGCCCTCATATACGCCCCATATTTGAGCTGGATATGAGGGGCGCCCGTCAGTTCGGACGTTTGAGTCCCGTTTAAAAAGCCTATATGGATCGCATTTTTCATGACCGGTTAGTGACTGGGCCGTCCGTCCGGACGTTTAAGACGGAATTGGGGCGCCCAACTGTAGATGCTTTATGAACGAAAACTATCACCGCTCCCACAAACACAGTTCACAGTGGTAAGCATTTGATATCCACGTACACTGAAACACATGATTTCAAATGCTCATTACAAGTAAAATGGAAGATGCAGAGTGAGGCGTTTTGGCTCGCAGGCTCATCTGCACCCATGCTGAATAAAAAATTCAAAACAAATAGTAGAAAATTTCAAAAAATTCCTTTTTTTTGCCATGACAGATAATTGGTGGGTGATGTCCGCTCCAAATTTTAAATTGTTTGGACATTGAGTAACTTTAGAAAAAAAACAAATTTAAGCTCAGAATTGGATATTCGGGAAGATGCATCACATTTGCACTCATGTACAAATATATCGATTTTGCTGCCCAATGCCATACTATAGACCATAGTCGAACACGTAGACACGTTTGACCTACCGGCATTTTCACCCGGTTTTCTTTACCAAGTTACGCGCGTGTTACACATGATTTCAAACACGCTTTCCTTCGCTCCTACCTCTCCAAGCCTTTGACCCAAATTTGACGCCTCCCCTTTCCCGCACGCCGCACGCGGCCACGCGCCCGTATAAAAACACGGTCGGCCGCGCGCTCATGCTCATGCTCTCATGCCCGCACACAAACAACGCGCCACCGCACGCACCACCTTCTAAACCAAGCAGTAGCCAAGCATGTCGCGCCTCCTCGTCTTGCTCTTCCTCTGCGCCGCCGGCGCGGCGGCCGCGGCCGCGCCCCTGCCCAGGTTCAGGGAGGCGCCGCACTTCACCAACTCGGCCTCCGCGCGCTGCCCGGCGCCGCTCCCGCCCGCGTCCGGCAAGGACGACGGCGCCTGCTCGCCGCGCGCGGCCGTGCACGTGGCGATGACGCTGGACGCGTCCTACCTGCGGGGCACCATGGCCGCGGTGCTCTCCGTCCTGCGCCACGCCTCCTGCCCGGAGTCCGTCCACTTCCACTTCCTCACCGCCGCCGGGTCGCCCTCCCGGACGGCGGAGCTGGTGGCCGCCGTGCGCGCGTCGTTCCCGTCGCTGGCGTTCCGGGCGTACCCGTTCGACGAGTCGCGGGTGGCGGGCCGCATCTCGGCGTCCGTCCGCGGCGCGCTCGACCGGCCGCTCAACTACGCGCGCTCCTACCTGGCCACCACGCTGCCGCCCTGCGTGCGCCGCGTCGTGTACCTGGACTCGGACGTCGTGCTCACCGACGACGTCGCCGCGCTCGCCGCCACGCCGCTCCCGGGGAACGCGGCGGTGGCGGCGCCCGAGTACTGCGGCGCCAACTTCACCGCCTACTTCACGCCGGGGTTCTGGGCCAGCCCGGCACTCTCCCGGACCTTCCGCGGGCGCCGCGCGTGCTACTTCAACACGGGCGTCATGGTGCTCGACCTGCCGCGGTGGCGGGCGGCGGGGTACACGGCGCAGATCGAGGGGTGGATGGAGCTGCAGCGGCGGGTGCGCATCTACGAGCTCGGCTCCCTGCCGCCCTTCCTCCTGGTGTTCGCCGGCCGCATCGCCGCCGTCGACCACCGCTGGAACCAGCACGGCCTCGGCGGCGACAACTACCGCGGGCTATGCCGCGGCCTCCACGCCGGCCCCGTCAGCCTCCTGCACTGGAGCGGCAAGGGCAAGCCGTGGGACCGGCTCGACGCCGGCCGGCCCTGCCCGCTCGACGCCGTCTGGGCCAAGTACGACCTGCTCCGCCCGGACACCGGGATCGACGCCGTCTTGTGATGACTGACGGTCGCCTTCGATCCACTCTCTTTTTTGATCGGTCTGGTTTAATTAGGAGATCTTTCTTTTGTTGATTGTTGTTGTCAGCTTTAATTAATTAGAGTGTTTGTGCAAGCTGCAAGTGTACATAGTGTTTGGACGAACATTTAACAGAAATGGACTAGTTAATTACTCTATTTTCTCTTCTCTTAATTAATAATAAAGCAAAGTAGAGTGGTACTCAAAACTCCGGAACAGTTGGACTGTGATCAAAATCGCACAGACAATTCAGAAAAATCTAGCCAGTAGTATAATCGGGTCGAAGACCGGAAATGCCATGACAAGGCAAAAGTTTCTATTTTTTTAAAAACAAACATGATCTAGTGTTATACTCGTATAAAATTAAAATTAAATAGTTTCACGAAAGAATGACTTCGGTCGACTTAGTTCAGGGTAAGAAAACAAAACTACGAGTAAAAATAAAAAAAACGTGAATAGCAGCGAAAATCCAACTCGGCGTCCGGGCTCATCTGCTCCTGAGCTACAGTAGAAAATTCAAAAAAATCTGATTCTTTTTGTATGGAAGATGTTCGCGTGTGTGATATCTGTGCAAAATTTCATCCCATTTGGATATCTGAGAAGCTCGTGGCAAAAAAGAGAAAATCGGTCCAAAAATTGCGTGAACAATAACCTTACTCACACATCCGAAATTTGTCTTTTTTGTCGCGCTCTTCTCTAATGTCCAAACTCCACCAATTTTTGCACGAACATCACGCACATGAGCATTTTGCTTTCAAACGAATTTTTGATTTTGCCCGGGCTCATCTGAGACCGGGAGCAGAAACGCCGCTCTTGAATAGTAGTAACTTTTTGTATAGTGTGTTCATGTTGCTTTTGTCTTTTTTCGCCAGAATACCATGAAAACCATTCCTCTGCTAAACGTCACGCACGAGTGTGACATTAGGTCATGTTTATTTTCAAAAAGTTTATACTTTTTTTTTTGCAATTTGTATTTTTTAAAAATTTGGTGCATTGGCACCCGAGACCCAATGATCCGCGTAAGGTCAAAGACCTTTAGAAAATTGCATAACTGAATTGGTTTGTTTCTTTGTTGTTAATTAGATTAGCGTTGGTGTTTCTCTATAGTGGATGATTGATATTTCCTTCAAAGTATCTAAAAAGTTTGCTGAAGCGGATCCGGATACTGTATGCAACTTGGCCACTCACCTTATTGTTGGTTGTTACGCGTAAGTAATAGTGTAATGTTGGTAAGAATCCTACGACGAGCGGACCGTGTCGGGTGACATTCGGCCTGCACTTTTTTACTTTTGGTATCTACGTAGCGTCACCTTTTCCAACTCCACTTACCAATTTCTCCTCGTCTTTTTCCATTTGCTAGACTTGGACGAACATCATCTCTGTACCAGCTCTAAGTCACGCATGACCATCGACCAAGAGTATATACCGATAGTACAGAGATGGTCATACGTGCCAAACATTTGGATAACAATCTACCCCCTCCGTTTTTAAATATAAGCCCTTTTAGAGATTTCAACATGTATTACGTACAGATGTATATAGACATATTTTAAAATGTAGATTCACTCATTTTGCTTCGTATGTAGTCCGTAAAATATCTAAAAAGGCTTACATTTAGAAAAAGAGAAAGTACATCCGTAACAAACTGAAGAATCTCAAGGGTTGACTCAAATCAACTAGAAAGTCTTTTTGCGAGAAAACTTTCGATCTGTTTATCTACTGTCGTGATACTACAAAAAACACTAGAGGTAAGAATTACATCAAGGTTCTAGACCACCTAGCCAGTGGCGGAGCTTGAAGCCCAACTCTGCCGGGTTGAGTGGGCCAAAATGAAAGAAATAGCCTATGGGTCGGTGTTCTAAGGCCCAACAGTACCAAAATAGTCAGTGGTGGAGCTTGAAGCCCAACTCTGGCGGGCTGAGCGGGCCAAAATGAAAGAAATAGCCTGTGGGTCGGTGTTCTAAGGCCCAACAGTACAAAAAGTTGTGTACAAATTTTAAAATATTGGGCGGGCTATGCCCCATCTGGCGTACAAGCACTGGAGCGAGCCGAAGGCGCGTCATCGCCATTACCCTCCCTCATCGACCGGCAAGTTACTTGCAATACTTTTATTTCATAGAAAAAATCATCTAGATCAACATTAGACGAGTTAGTATGAGAAATTTCCTTAGATTGCTATCATACAAAGACTTCAATTTTTTCCGTAATAAATAAGAAACCAAACACCTTTCCAAAATCCTTCAGCTGGTCACATCAACTTTTTAGTAAAATAATTACGAGGGATCGATCCTGCGACCTCCTGGTTGCCCGACGGCATTGCTAACCACTTCGCTAGCCTCGATTTCATGTACAATAGGTAAGGCATGACCTATTAGAAGGAAAAGAGTCGGCTTTTACACATTTTCCTTCTTTTTTTCTTTCTTGTTTTCAACACTTTTTTCATTTTCTTTTTCCTTTTTTTCATTTTGTTCCTTTTTTTTATTTTTTTCTTATCCAGTTTTGGTTTTCCTTTTTTGGGTTTTTTCTTTGTTATTTTTTATTTTTCATTCCACATTCTTATATACATGATCAACATTTTTCAAATACTCCATAATTTTTTTTCAAACACTTATTCAACATTTATATATATATGATCAACATTTTTTTCAAATACTTGTTCAACATTTTTCGAATGCTTGATTAGCATTCTTTTTAAATCCTTGTTCAACATTTTTCAAATACACGTTCAACATTTTTGAACGCTTGATTAACATTTTTCAACTATTTGTTCAACATTTTTCTAAATGCTTGATTAACATTTTTCAAATACTTGTTCAACATTTTTCGTATGCTTGATCGACATTTTTTCAAATACTTGTTCAGCATTTCTCTGAATGCTACATTAACATTTTTTAAATACTTGTTCAACATTTTTTCAACATTGGTTTTGAATACTTGATAATATTTTTCAAATACTCGTTCAATATTTTTCAAATACTTATTTAACATTTTCAAAATGATTTTTATACAGCTTTTTGTAATATATAAATATATTTAAAATATTTTAAATTATAAACAAAAGTACAAAATAAAACGGAAAACGAAACCAAAAACCTAAAAATAAACCGGAAAAACAGGCTGTGGCCTCGCTCGAGGCTGCCCCCTGTGCTCGCTTAAAGCGAGAAATAGGGGTGCCCCCCCCCCCCCCCCCAAGCATGGGCCCTAGGTACAAACCTCTTGCTAGTCAGGTTGTCGAACCATTTTATTCCTTGCTAGATTAGAAAAAAGGGCAAAATGGAAGAACCATTGACCATACCAAGCTCGGCCCCAAACTTGTTGTTGCATTGCCTTAACATGCCGAAGTTCGTATGATCACCCATCAAATCCGTGGCACCAAAACACCATAGACTTTCTAATTTGTGCCGTGTCAGCCATGGTGATCAGACCAAGACCTCGCCCCCATGGACATGGAAAACTAACATTGAGAAAACAATTTGCACTCACTTGAACGATGATAAGTGGTTTCCCTGCCTCCCCGGTGCCAAATAGGTCATAGGAACCGCCGGAAACACACACGAGAAAACATAGGTGGTGTTTGGTTCTCTAGTCCTAAGACTTTTTCTAGTCCCTAGGACTTTTTGAAAAAGACTCTCAAGTGGTGCTTCTAAAGACTTTTAGCAAAAGTCCTAAAAAAGTCCCCCCTGTTTGGTTTGCTAGGGACTTTTTTTTAGTCCCAACATAAAAAAGTCCCTGTAACCAAACACCCCCATAGCTTCCTATGGCTAGGACGGTAGGTTCTTTTTCTTTAGGGGTGCTAGGACGCTAGGTGAAGATATAACACACACACATACACTTTTTTTTAGAAACACGCAGATACTGGTATTG
This sequence comes from Triticum aestivum, assembly GCF_018294505.1. NCBI lineage: Eukaryota > Viridiplantae > Streptophyta > Magnoliopsida > Poales > Poaceae > Triticum > Triticum aestivum. The sequence continues at coordinate 9,324,862 of NC_057805.1, forward strand.
TTTTTTTTTAAGGCAAGCCGGGGGAAACGCATATTGGGCAGCCCAATAGCTCCACTGGCCAGCTCAGTAGGCTACACAAACTTTACCAGCCCATCCGCTCTAAAGCGCCTCGCAAGAGGCCCAGCCAAGCCTTGTCACGCCCAACGCCCCTCGCCGTCCCCCGCGACCGCGCCGTGGCAGGCCGCCCGCATTCGACCGTCGCCGCCGAGTCGCCGTCAGCTACGCTGTTCCGTCGATCAGCCCGCGATCCTGTGTCCGTTGAGGCGTCATGGCCGCCTTTTCCGTGGAGGTGGACGCGCTTGTCGCGAGCGCGAGGAAAATATCTCCGGCGGGGAGAAATATCTGGCGCCACTGCTGGCGTCGTTTTCCCATCATTTTGGCTGGCCGCCCCCACTCAGGCACCCGCCACGTCCGGTTGCGGCTTGTCGCTCTCCGCGGCGAGCTGTGGCCACCCGTGCTCCGGGATCCGCCGCACCCTCTATAAAAAATCTCACTCTCGGCACCACTGACCAGGTGCGCACTCCCATCCCTTCTCCTCACCGTCAGCAACGCTTCCGGCTGCCCTCCCGCGCCGCTCGCCGGATCCGCCGTTTCTCAGGTGAGGCCCCTCCCTGCCCGGTCAGAGTGGATGCTTGTTTGGGTCTGAATTTGTGGGAAGCTGCTCCAATTTTTGCTGGGTTTCTAAGCGAGTTGCGAGTACTTTTTCGTTTGTGTCAGTTCAATTGATCCATGTCCAACTGTCCCTGGTGAAAGAAGAAGAAAACATAGAGAATCCGTTTTGTAATGGGAATTGGGAGACCTCACAATCGAGTGAGTGTGATGTTGCCCTGTCTAAACCTGGAGATCGGTGGCTGTGTAGTTGCAGAAAGGACCCAAGATCGGCAGTAGGAGCGTGTGGTTCAGATACAGCTAGCCTCCTGTAATAATAACAAAGTTAAAATGTAAGCATCACCTCGGTGCAGAGGCCGGGGGTGTTTAATCATCCTTTTTGTTTTGTTTTTAATGTAAAGGAGGGTTCAACATTCATCTTTTCACAGGAATTACAAAAACGTGTCATTAGAATGCTCCCTGTTGCATCGAGGTTTTTCTTTCACAAGAGCACAAAATGCATCAAAGTTGAATAGAGACAGCAGTACTACTGCAATCTTTGGCATTTGCTGCAGGGATACGGCACCTCTTTGCCGAATCGGTGCAGGATACGCGGCCAGAACGGGGATACGCCCGGGATACGCGTATCCTCTGATGTATCCCTTTTTTCTGAATTAAAGAAAAAGGAAAAAAATATAGTAAACGGCTGGGATACCTCAAGGATACGTATGGGCTGTTACCACTTGATCCAAAGCCCGTCAGGAGGCCGACGTGGGTTGCCTTATAATTAACTTATATCAACGTCTGATCGCGAAAACAAACCCTCACTTACAACTCTCGCCGATCTCTCCGCGCCGCCGGCAGCGACGCAGCGCCTCGCCGTAAGTCTCACTGTCTCCGTCCATCTCCATTTCGCAGGCAAGCTCCATTGCCAAGCCAAGTACGTTCATCATGTTTCGTCGTCTATCACTAGTGGCGTAAAAATTCTCAATCTTGCGTCTCGTCCATCTTCTGCTGGACTGCTATATATCTCTTGCTTCGGTGGATTACTTGTGTCGGATCAACTGTCCGTCGCCATCCACTGGATTAACTTTTTTGATCAATTGTGAATTGTCCGATGAATTTATACTTATATGTTACTCCCTCAGCCTAGAATTAACTGTCGCTGAAATGAGTATATCTTAATTACGGATGGAGGTTGTATTAATTTAGTTCGTGATTCACTGTTGAACTATTTTATTCATCATCCATATACATATACTTGCCATATCCCTGTAAATGCATTTTTGGAAAATCCCGTTTTCCCGTGTCCCCGCATCCGTATCCTCGTACTGTGTAACGTAGTTTGCGGTCATGAAATATGCATCCACTAATCTATTGCAACATATTGCCTGCATCTACTAATCTGTACCTTGAACAGGAAATGGCCGCGCTGCAACCATCGTTCTCTTCACTAATGGCTATGAACAATAGCTGCAACACCATGAAATTCCCCAAGACTGCACTTTTGCCTGGTTTCGGTGGCATTTCGCGCCCTCAAGATGTGCAGGACAGGAATGCTAGCCTCACCTGTTCAAGGCCCAAGGCAGTTTCAGTGACTGATCAGTCAGTAGCAGAGCCAGCAAAACCCAGGCAAACGAAACACACAGTTGATCCTGCTGCTCCCGAATTTCTGCCGCTCCCAGCATTTGAAGACTGCTTCCCACGGAGCACCAAAGAATGCAGGCATGCTTCCTGCTTTTGCTTCACCTAGCAACTGTACTGGGAGTGTGCCAATATTGTTGTGTTCTAATGTATCAGTTTTATCTTATATTTGGCATGGTTATGCTCTGCAGTGAAGTCGTTCATGAGGAAACAGGTCATGCCCTGAAGGTTCCATTTCGGAGAGTCCATTTGACCGGAGATAGCGGGCATTTCGACACATATGACACCAGTGGTCCACAAAACATAAGCCCAAGGCTCGGTAACTCACTAGCCTTATCTCTCTTGTCATATTCTCTGTCCTAAACCATGTAGACTGTTTGTACTCATAAGCATAACATCTAGATCAGCTGTCCAATAGGAACTTACATGGTGTGTTTCTATTATTGCTCTCATGCAACCACGTATTAGTTTTGGTGCCTTGAATTGCTCTGATGTTTCCCTTTTTGTGTGTTAATAAGTTCATCTTATAGTCAAATAATGGACAGTTTCATTGTTTCAACAGTCGGATGGTATTCAGATTCCTGGTTTTGGAGTTGAGGGTTGATTTTGGACTTAGAAAATAGTTGAAAAGGCACAATAGACCTATTAACTTTTTATGATCATATATTGGATATCTCTAGATATTTGTCTTGTGTTTTCTTAGTTGTATTATTTCAGACTGTTGCGCATTCTTAAGTTTACCTAACTGAATGGCTGTGCTTTGATAAGGATAAAAATAATCATATTACCCTAGTAAGCACATTGGCTCTACCTTGTTGAGATTTGTCTTCTCTATGTCGTCATTATTGTTTAGTTGGAGTTGTTTCTTTTTGTTGATATTTTTTCCTAGTAGTAGAGATAAAGATATATTTAATTTAAAAAACCAAAAATGTTGGTAGAGCACAAGGTTTTGGTCCAGGACTCGGGTTCTCCCCACTCCTTCAGAAAAAAAAAGTAGTTTCCTCCTGTTTATTTAGGTCCCTCAAAAAGTTAGATAGAATAAAAATACCAATATAATTCTTTCGTTAATCCCATATAATTAAAAACAGAACATACAATTCAAGTAATGTAAGTTTGTAATAAGCATGCATTAAACTTTTACAGGACTCCCAAAGATAAGAAAGGAATGGATTGACAGGAGAGAGAAGTTGGGTAGTCCTCGTTACACGCAAATGTACTATGCTAAGCAGGGAATCATAACAGAGGAGATACTGTACTGTGCCAAACGCGAGAACCTTGCTCCTGAATTTGTCCGGTCAGAAGTCGCCCGTGGACGAGCCATTATCCCTTCCAACAAGAGGCACCTGGAATTGGAACCCATGATTGTTGGAAGAAACTTCCTTGTAAAGGTGAATGCTAACATTGGGAACTCTGCTGTTGTGAGCTCCATTGAGGAGGAAGTCCACAAGCTCCAGTGGGCCACAATGTGGGGAGCAGATACTGTCATGGACCTTTCAACAGGGCGCCATATCCATGAGACCCGGGAATGGATTATTCGTAACTCTTCGGTTCCTATTGGAACTGTTCCTATTTACCAAGCACTTGAGAAAGTTAACGGTATTGCTGAAGATCTGAGCTGGGAAGTCTTTAGGGACACTTTAATTGAACAAGCCGAGCAGGGTGTTGATTACTTCACCATCCACGCTGGTGTGCTGCTTCGATATATTCCTCTCACAGCAAAGAGAATGACCGGCATAGTTTCTCGTGGTGGATCAATCCATGCAAAATGGTGCTTGACGTATCACAAGGAGAACTTTGCTTATGAGCACTGGGATGACATTCTTGACATATGTAACCAGTATGATGTGGCATTATCTATTGGTGATGGCCTGAGGCCTGGTTCCATTTATGATGCTAATGATAGTGCTCAGTTTGCAGAACTGCTGACTCAGGGGGAACTAACTCGCCGAGCATGGGAGAAAGATGTGCAGGTGAGAATAATAGGAGTGAAGTTCAACATGCAGAGTTGTTTCCTTTACAATATCAAATATTCTAGTATGTACAGTTATGCTTTTCTTTTCTTTTTCTATTGCAATAATCAGCAACATGACGTTCTAAATAAGTTTCGAGTAATCAACCTTTGATATAAAATTCTGCTTCGAGTAATCAACCTTTGATATAAATTCTGCTCACAAGACTATTAACTACGTTATCCATTCAAAACTGTACCTTGCTATATGCATAAGATAAGTGGATATTTCAAGTAACTGGTAATAGTAGAAACAAGATTTGTTTTTCCACTACAGTTGAAGATGATCGCCAGATCGACAGATTATATATTACATGTAAAAGAACACTTTTATTAGGATATATGTTAGCTGTTTATCATCCAACGTTTCTGCATTTTCAGTTAAAAACAAGATTTCTGCACTGCTGCCTAATGGGTCAATTGTTTTTGAAACATTGTATAGACAAACATATACATCTATAGGGTACCATAGCTTACCTTAATGAATAAGCTTGCATAGAGATTAGTTGTCAGAAACCAACACGTGAGGAAATATCGGAGATCTAATATTCGAATTCTTGATTGTAAGGTGCTTTAAGTGATCAATCATTTATTATGCCCTAGTGACTCAACAGTTGAACTTGGAACTGTATTATGCTTTGAACGATGAATTGTTTCTATCTGCTATGTTATTCAATAGTCGAAACTTAGGAGTTGTCTTTCTGATATTTACACTTCTTAACTTCTAGGTGATGAATGAAGGTCCTGGGCATATTCCGATGCATAAGATTCCTGAAAATATGGAGAAACAGCTGGAGTGGTGCAACGAAGCACCTTTCTATACGTTGGGTCCATTGACCACTGATATTGCACCTGGTTATGATCACATCACCTCAGCCATTGGTGCTGCCAACATTGGGGCTCTTGGCACTGCACTTCTTTGTTATGTAACACCAAAGGAGCACCTTGGGTTGCCTAACAGGGATGATGTTAAGACAGGTGTGATATCCTACAAAATCGCTGCTCATGCTGCTGATTTGGCAAAGCGTCACCCCTATGCACAAGCATGGGATGATGCACTAAGCAAGGCAAGGTTTGAGTTTAGATGGTTGGACCAATTTGCTTTATCCCTGGATCCAGTTACTGCAATGTCTTTCCATGATGAAACACTGCCGTCTGATGGCGCCAAAGTAGCACATTTCTGCTCAATGTGTGGTCCCAAGTTTTGCTCGATGAAAATCACCGAGGATATTAGAAAGTATGCTGATGAACATGGTTACGGGACAGTAGAGGAAGCGGTGAGACAAGGAATGAGTGAGATGAGTGCTGAATTTTTGGCTGCAAGAAAAACAATTAGTGGCGAACAACATGGTGAAGCTGGAGGGGAAATCTATGTGCCAGAAAGCTACGTAGTTCAGAAATAAGGTTAGTTTGTTGTGTATCTTTTAAAGATTGTCTTGCAAGTAGGAGAGGACGCTCATAAAACTTTTCCCCTTTGGGAAGACTATACATGATAATAATACTGCTATTCCCCCTACATCTGAAATATTTCAGAAAATAAAGCACAATTTAAATTTGGAGCCACATATGTTTTTTATCCTCTAGGTAATAATTCTAACCAAGGATGATCCCATCAGTTAGAACATATCGTAATTGCATTGCATGATCTGCTTGATCATAGTTCTACATTGTGATGTCATGCAATGGATTAGTTCCATTTGCATAGAGTGTGAAACTTTTCCAGCACTGAGCAAACTTTATCTTCTTTTAAAAAGTCAGCGTCGAATTAAACAAACTGTGTTTTAGAATGGTCGAATTAAGCAAACATTTAGTAGCATGACAATGTGGTTGAATGATCCATTCATTAAATTCGAACCAATTACGTTGACATCATAATGAACTTTTATTGAAGTGACCTTTTCCAATTGTAAGTTTAAGGCAGTTAACAAACGATGATTATCGTTGACTTGTATAATGTACCAGTGTGAAATAGACAATGTTTTGTATCTCTCTAATGTAATCTCTGAATTCAGAAATACAAACTTTGTGCAGATGTCCTTGGCAGCCGTCTGATCCAAGTGATGCAGATTTGGTGGCTAGGTCGTTTGTCAGCAGCACTTCTACCATCTTCTGTTAGGAGGTGGTAAGCAGGATATATGCCTCAATAAAGCTACTGCTGCTTAGCGTCAGTTCTTAATGTCATTATGGATTATGGGTTGTAATAAAAGTGAACTCTATGTTGTGTTACTTATGTTATAATTGTCTTTGCATATCATTATGGGATTGCTAGTGATGAAAGTTGCACCAGGGGTGCTTGTATTCCCAACGATCTTAAGGCCCCTTGGCCTGGATTGTTGCGATATGGGCTGAGAAAGTCCCTTTGAACCTGAACAGGATAATGCCTGCGAAGGGAGTGTGCATTTTTATTTTCATGTTTCCCAGGATACACTCAACCCTCGACATTCTGGAAATCGAGGGACCAAGTTTTCCTGAATGTGTGGAGCGCATCTACTGGATATGCATGTTTCCTACTCTGAAGTAACATGGTAATGTACACGATTTCTTGAACCAGCATACATATTGGTATTTCTCCAAGAGGAGAGAATATTTACAGGCATAGTGTTACCATGGAACACATAAAATTTAGTCAACATGGAACACATAAAATTTAGTCATACGTGTGGCTAGTTTAGTCAAACTTCATAAGCCCATAATTTTTTTGAGGAATCCCATTACATCTCGCAAAGCATTCACAATGTCCTGTGTAATTTACTTTTTACACCTATCCTTGTACATATTTCTATATAAGTAGAATATAAAAGATGTAACTAGATTGACAGATTGGAATGGTTATGTGCATGCCACTTGTCAGTTGAGAACAAATGCACCAGCAAAACTCTTTTTGACTTGATTATGTGAAATGTGCCTACTAAGAATTATGTTTTGCAGTGTCTAAGATACTGCTCATCGTGAACTATTCTTTTGGTTGTTCCCATTTTGATGGTCAAACATTTTCATGTACATCATAAACTTTTTCACATGGACGGTTTCAACTTAATCATTCGTGCATGCCTAACTGTGTATCTACATTGTAAACTTGGCAGCACTTTAGTGCTGGACTGCTGGTCCTGCCTGGTTTATGATAACAAGTCTGCCTCCAGAAGTTAATGCATTTCATACTTGTTTGATTTACTGCTTAGTTCACGACCGCAGTTAGTCATACTGGAGAAATATGGCAAATCGGCGCACACCTGTCAGCCGCGCAAGCATGGTGAATAACACACACAAGCTTGTGGTGTATCTACTATCCACCATAAAGGCCCATATGTTTATCCTTGGACGCCATTGTGTTGTCTAAGACATGATTTTAGTTTTACCTTCTGATGTGTGAGACACATGTTTCTTAGTCAATTTCTTACTCCCTCCGAGTATAATATAAGATGTTATTACAACCAATGTATTCATCGGTTGTAATAACATCTTATATTATGGGACGGAGTGAGTACTTGCCACTCCACTTTTTGGTAGTGTATTCTATGACCCAAAATACCATGAATGACGCCAACCGAGAATTGTGGGTAAAATATGTGAGAAAGGTGGAGCTGGTGGCTTTGGTCTTTAGTGGGTTTTGCATCTGCCGTCCGATGCGATTGTGCTGGTAGGGTGTTGGTTTTAAATTCCTACAGAGCTGAGCTATGCACATTATTTCTCTGATACCGCGGCTCCGGTTCTCACCGTTGCTTTTCACGTTTGAAGTTCCATACAAAGGGATTCTTCACAAGTTCAGGTGTTAACTTGTATACAATTGCTTGTTTAATTTATATTGATACGTTCATACACTTCCAATTTATTTTGGTGTGGAACAATGCCATGCTGCTTCATCAATTTATCTACTTTATGCTGCTTTGTATATTTATATTTTGCTTTTTCAAACTTCAAATTTGAATTGAGGAACATATTTGAGAACTGCATGCTTGCCCTGTAATATTTTATAATTGCATAGCTCCAAAGTATTTTTTGTAAGTGGAAGATGTGTATTTTACCTATGGGCCATAGGTCTAATAGAAGTGTGGCGCGACTCGTGGCAAACATTATGGTACGCAAACCAAACATGACTGAAGAAAGACCGAGGGTACCTTCCCTTTTTCGCACAATTTGGCTAGATTGCCATCAGAAAAATGGAACCACAGTGTGGAAAGCCTAACTAAACACGTAGCCATAAGTGTTGTTACAAGCTTGGTGAAAAGACTGAGGGTATTTGAAGCATAATTTTCGTTTTGGAACAAACTGATCACATGCTAATAAACATTTTTCTGAAACGAAATGCTCGCATGATAGTAAACACTTTTCTGTAGTATGACCACAACCGAAAGTCCCTTAGAAGCATCAAATTCTCGTGTGATTGAACATATTACTGGTGAAAAAACACGTCTGGAAGCGCAACAATCACCATGAAGAATTGGAACAAACCACTTGGTATGCCATTGGAAAAAAAATCTCTTGGTATGAACAACAATTTTCATTGCAATGGGATGATCATGGCTAAAGTCAGGTGCAGAAAAATGTCTATAAACAAAACAAAACAAATAGAAACAAGGAAGCACACACTTGCAATGGAAATGTATCGGGAAAATGTTAGTAAAATAAAAGTTCATTAGAAGAAGCTATGCTCACGGTGGTTGTGGCACGTGTGGTTTAGAGAAAATGTTTATACAATAAGAATCACACATCAATGGTGGTTGATGCAAAATTCCAGCACCATTGGTACACATGTAACTAAATAGTGAACCATAATTGCATACATTGAAAATGTGGACAATATCCATATTGTTGTCAGTACATAGGATACATGAGAACTGGAGGAAGCTCGTACTCAATAACGGCTGCAGAATACAATTGGTAAACCATGGAAACATATGTGAGAAATAGTGAAATTTATGTGGAATGCTGTCAAAAAAATATATTATGTGCAACACAAAGAAAAATAAAAGAAGCATGGATTGATAGTGATAGCGCATGGAGTATATATCAAGTTGAACAACGAGGACCATAGAAACATGATGGGCGGAGGAAGCATATATCATTGTGTGCAATAAACCATTTATACAAAAGAGGCATGTGTATGAAGCAAAGGAAGCACGAACATTAGAAATAAAAATGGGTGAAAGAATGAAGCATGTTTGGTTGAAGTAAAATAGTGAATAAACTAAACAAATATAAGATATAGTGGAACCATGTTGCAGTCTTAGGGAATATTGGAATAAACTTAAGCACTCCGCAGTCAAAATTTGCTTCTCCTGAAAATGAATTTTACATCTAAAGAATTGCCAGCTTGCATGTTTGATGGAACACACAGATTAACATAATTGAGCTATTTAAAAAGTATAACATAGCAAAGTGAGTGAAAAGAAACAGGCCCTCGCGTCGTCTTCTCGAGGGCGACTCGGTTCCCGTTTTCTCCGCCACGCATCCTCCTCCAAATCACTCACCGTCATCAGAGAAGAAAGTCGGCTTTGCTCGCGCAGTCGCCGGTGAAGGTGGTGGCGAGGTTCGCGTTGCTCTGTCTCTCGGGCAAAGGACTCCGATCGCGGGACGGGGCTCCCGAGTGGAGAGGTGGCGGCGTCTTTCGGCAGATGATGTTCGCTGGGGCTGGCGACCGGATCTCTTGGCCGCGTGGGCGCGACGAGGTGTCGGCGGGTGGTGGTCAAGGCGTCGGTGCACCTTCGGTTTTCAAATCGAGATTTGTAGGTTCGATCCCCTTTCCCCTCTCCGGCCCACTCTTCCTTGCCACCTAGGGTTCTCGATGGCCTCTGGTCCTGGTTCTCTCACTGGCATGGTGATGGTGGTACGCTCGGGTCCTAGGGAAACGCTGGCCAACCAATTCGGCCACGGCAGTGGCGGCGCCCAAGGGCACTGCTTTCCTCCCCTGAGGCGTTGTTGAGGACACTGCCTCCCCATCACCGGCTTCTTTCCCGAGTGAAAGATCAAAATCAATGGTGGATTGGGCGGCGACGTGTGCGTCATGTTCTCCTTGGAGACGTTGTTTGGGGGAATTGGTCTTGGTAGGGTGGTGCCTTGGGGCGGAGGTGACCGGCGGCTCCGAGCCTTGTGTGGTAATTGCGCGCACTATTCTTTCTTGCAGGTGTGTCGTCTTCTTTGTTGGCGGTGCTCTCCAGTCCAGCCTGCGTCATCGAGTCCCAATGGTTTGACGTCCTCGTCCCTGGGAGGAAGGGGAATCGGGTTTCCCTCCTCGATGGCTATAGCTCGGCCACGGCAGGGAGTGTCAGGTTCTTTCTCCGCTCAGGCGCACGTTGTACCGGCACACCAGTTGTTTCCCTATCCTCGGAGTTGCATTTCTTCTTTGCCTACCCCCGGTAGCTTTCCCCTTCGCTCAGGTGTCCGAGGACGACGACGATGTAGGTTGTGTCGTGTGCTTCGTGCTTCGAGCGAGCAGTGTGCCGTGATGTCTCCATGTGGCCGCGTAACCAGCTCCTTGCTTAGCTCTCGGGTGAGCGCCTCTTCTTGCTGCCGGTGCGACATCCTTCGAGCCATGACGAGAGGGTAGGGTCCTTCTTCGGAATTAGAGAAGGAAGGAGTTGTGTTCCCTCATCCCGGTGGAGCAGCATCGACAACGTTCTTCTCGTAGCTGTCGATTGAACCAGGATACCTCTTTTGCTTAGTCGTTTTAGGTTATTGAGTGTAGTGGGCATCGACATTTACAAGATATACTCTCTCTTTGATTCCTTTAGATTGTTGTATGTGTTGCGTTGTAATATGCTCTAATTAGCTCCTTGTATCGTCTGTCGGCCCAAGTGAAAGTGAGAAGAGGCAGAAGGAAAAGACCAAATCCAAGGTGGATTCAAAGCGTGATGCTTCGACACTCGCATTGCAAGAAACTTCGAAGGGATTCGTGACCCAAAAGGAGGTGTCAATTGAGAAGAGAGAAGAGAGAGAAGAGAGGAAGCGACAAGAGAAAGAGTAGGCAATGAAGGACAATGCCTGATCAAGAGCCAAGGAGGTAGAGCTCGCGCTAATCTCGAACGAACTAGAGATCATGAGGCCAACTGAGCAGGATGCCCCCAAGAAGAAAAAAAAGGTTTGGTTGCAGAAGAAGCAAAAGTTAATGCTCGAGCGAGATGCGCGATCATCTTATGTTTGTCCGTTTTGCATAATTAGGGCCGAGATGCATGCCATGTCCAAGATGCGATTGTTTTAACGCAATGATGTACGCCGGCATGGCATATAATACTATGCAACAATTTTCTAGCTTTATTTTGCCATCCGCTTGCTATTTTGATGATGAAAATATGTTTATTAGAAAACCGGCCGAAATGGATCAAATGGGTCGGCCTGGTTGGACGGCCTAGAAATGCACGGACAAGGAGCGAACGCCGCCTCTACCAACAATCCAGACGAATAAAAGACGAATAAAATATGCGTCCGTTTGCATCGGCGCGTTGAAGTTGACCTAATTCAACGTACAGTGATGCCACGCTTGGTCGTTCGTATCACCTGGAAACCATCACGCCTCCCGGATTCTCCGTCGTCAACCGCAGTCAACGGCGCGCACGCCCCCCTGATTCCGCACGGCCAAACCCGTCGCACCCCGCCCCGTCACATCCTCACCGTCCGTGGAGACACGCGTCGAGCGATCCACCTCGTCCCGGGCTTCTCTCTCCCATTTCCCTCGCCCTTCTTCCGCTCCTTCCCACCGAAGCCACCACCGCGCCACCCCTAAACCCGACCCTCCGCCCGCTTCCAGACCCTTCTCGAGCTCTCTCTAGCCTCTCGCCTCTCGCCATGGGGAAGGGGAAGAGCCGCCGCGGCGCCGGAGGAGGGCGCGCGCCGGCGGCGAGCGCGAGCGACGTCCAGCGAGCCGCCGCGGCGCTCACCCTCGCCGAAGCCGCCGCCCGCCACGGGTTCGAGGTCACCGACGTCGGTACGTGCCGCCGCGCCGCGACCGACCCCCCCTCTCTCTGTCCCGTTTCGCGCCGCCATTTCGGGTTCCAATGTTCCTTTCCAGTTCTTGTTTCTGGGAACCAAGCTACTACTACTTCATAATCATACCATACGACGCAATTCGTAGATGGAACGTGGATTATTGGCGTTCCATTTATAGGGATTTCCTTATTTGTTTCATCTCTCATGCTCTGACCATCTGCTCGTGTTAGGGCCAATTAATCAAATTATTACTATTCAAAATTCAAAAATAATAATCTTACTATTCAGTTCTCATATATTTTTGTCGCATAATATTAGCTTGTGATAGTGAGACCTGATGACTATAAGATTTCCCTCTAAACATGCTTGTGAATGTAGTATTAATTATACCATTTTGTTTATATGCACCTGCAAATGTGCGTGTCTGTGAGATTTCAGTCTTCAGTATTGCTTGTGATATGATGCTGAGGAAGTGCAGACAATGGCAGTAGATTTCTTAGGCCCAACCGGTTGCTATTTGACTAAAATTGCTTGATTGTAATTCTCTTGGCAGGTTCGACACCCTTGTCTTTCGCGGTGGCACATGGGGAAATGACTGCTGCGTGGTATTTTCTTGACAAAGGTGCTAATCCCAACACAAAAAGTTCCTCCACCGGCACGACTCCTCTGCATGAAGCAGTAGCAACAGGTGTCTATTTCTTCACATTCTGCTCTGTTAAAGTTGGTTGCATATATATGATGTCATATTTCTCTGTTGAGTTGCTGTCCAATTGTGTTATGAGGTTGACCGTCCCAACTTTGTGTTTATGATTGGGGTGCAGCCCGGGAGTGATAATACGGAAGTGATGGTTCCACTACATGACTTCTTTAAAAAAAATGTCCCAAAATGAATTTGTCCAGCAATTGAAAACCTTCTTGTCAACATGTTGTGTATACTGATAGGATATAACTATTTAAACGGTGTGGACGCCTCCTTTCTTGCTAGGCTGTGATGAAATTGCACAACTGCTGCTATCGAAAGGAGCTAATGTTGAGGCACCTTCTCCTCATGGGACACCTCTAGTTGCCGCTGCAGCCCATGGGAAGTTCAATGCTATGAAGATTTTGCTGGAGCACCATGCAGATGTAATTAGTAAATTGATGTTCTTCCACTTGAGCTTACTTCTTTTTCTGCATAGCTCAAGTTTTGATGCGTATACAATCCCTAGAATCCTATTTGTTCAACATATATGGGACCTGAGAAGTGACTTGTATTTTTTCAAAATAAAATTGCAGCCGAACAAAGTCTCATGGGACTTTGGTACACCCCTGACCACAGCACTCTATGCTACTCCTGACAGAATGAATGAGTCCACCTGCTTAGAGTGCGTGAAACTTCTTGTCAAGGTGTGTGTGCAATTCACATTCTGCACATTTTGGTTGCTTGATGGAATCTCATGTCGGAAGATACTTTTTTGTATTCTCCACGTGTTTTATGTTATATCTGTTCACCCACAGGCTGGCGCGGATGTCAATTGTACAATTCCTGAAACTCCATTGGCAATAGCAACTAACAATGGCTTAACCACATGCTTTAAATACTTGTTGGAGGTTGGCGCCAATATCAATGTTCCAGCTAACCAGGTGAATTATTTTTTCTAATTCATGTTTGTTCTTAAACCTTGATACTTGATGCTCTAACACCATTGTTGTTATCTCTGGCACTTGTTGCATAAACTTGTCCTGGTGATGATTATGTTATGTCTCATGGAAATCTTGGAGTGCACTCAAATCGTATTTCTTGTTTACTGCTCCTTCAGTGCATATCGTAGTATTTCTTGTTTACTGCTCCTTCAGTGCATATCGTAGTATTTCTTGTTTACTGCTCCTTCAGTGCATATCGTAGTATTCAATATGTGAGGTTCAGTGACGTTGAGACAAAATCATGGAGAGAAAATCAGTTTAGAAGCCCCAGTAGTCCTATCCAAAAAGTAGGTGCTGATGATTTCCAGCATGGAGGTCATCTGGACGGAATGAACCTATTGCTGAGATCTGTTGCTGTTCCATTGTATCATTCATGACTTCACTTTTTAATATTTGCAATTTCATGTTTAGCTTAGTGTTAGAATTGTAGGCGCCCAATGATGTTACGTTTTTACTAGTTCCATGCGAAGTTTTGGATCTAGACATATCACAAGCCCAAGAACTGTTTGCTTTTGCTCACACTAGTTGTCTGTCATGACATTATGTTATAGAGGAGGTTGCATAAATTATGTATCTTTGATTTTTGCAAAAAACTTCTCGTGTCATTTTTTTGCACTCACAGCCCCTGTATTTCCTTTTTTGCATCCTCCATACCCTGACCTGCTTGGGAAACCCCTCTCACACACACATATGGACATTGAAGTGATGGAAAACAATAGTGAAGGGTTATTGCAAACAAGAAACTGTCAGCTGGGATTTTCTGATGTAGGAGTGACAAATGGGGACATTTATTTGTTCGTTTTTTTGGTATAAAGTATAAACTGGTATCAGCCTATCAGGTGCCTCTGGTTGCCAGAATTTGGATGGTTGGCGACAAGTCTATACAATCAGACGCAATAATCAAACTCTAATCATCTCTTTGATGAATAGATAGAGCACTTTGATCCGCTTTCAAAAATAATAGTCAGAAAGCTAGATAGATAGTTTCCTAGATCCTTCCATTTTGGGGACATAACTATAAGATGGAAAGCTAGATATGAGATTTGATCCATCCATCAGAGTAGCCACACCTTTCCGATAAATGTGGGATATTTGGAATCATTTCATCGAGAACTGGGAAATTTACTCTGCATATTAAGAGTGGGTAATTTATGGAAGTAATTCGTGTCCTTGTGTTAGAATGTCATCTTAGTTCTGTACAGTTAATATGTCACCAGCTGTTTCTATTAATAGGAGAAATAAGACAGGTTATTCTGCCTTGGTACAGTTTTGCAGCATCTTAACATAAGTTTTGTTTAATGATTTAGGTTAAGAAAAGTGACAGTGATAGCAAAGCTCCACTGAAATCAAGCGGTGCAAAAGCTGTTAGGGGGAAGAACTATGTTGCCGCATCAAAATTGTGTTCTGAGGTATATTGTTGTGCAATCATTTTCAATGGTCCTCTTACTGAACAAGCTGTTGGGAGAGAACTGTTATTTCCATATTGCTAATACATCACAGTCGTGGATATTAGATGAGAATATAACACTTATAGTGAAAGCTCTGCCCATTCATTTGGATTCGAGTATATCTTGGCATGTATCCTGCTGTTTGAAGAAAACCATGCTTTTTGTACTAGTTTGGGAAATAAGACATCCGTTATTCCGGCATTTTACAGTCTGTGGCATCTTACTTTTCTGTTTAATTTGGTACGAGTTCTCTTAATAATGCAGGGCAAGTCAAGTGACAAAGATAGGAAGGCTCGGCTGAAATCACAAGGTGCAAAAGCAGTTGAGGGCAAGGACTATGCCACCGCATCAAAATTCTATACAGAGGTATATTTTGAGGCAGTTATACTCAAAAACGCTGTTACTGAAAACCCAACGTAAAACACTTTTATTTTTGTATTGCTAATGTAATAATGTATGATTAACTAGTTAACACAAATGGAGCAGATCATGGTTCTTGTTTTATCCCGGAATAAACAAGTTGTGCTTCGTGGTCTTTTAACATTTGGTTTGGTGCAGGCAATCAAGCTGGATCCCGCTGACGCGGTGTTGTATTCGAACAGGAGCCTTTGCCATCTGAAGTGTGGTGAAGCACATGATGCTTTGATGGATGCCAATGCTTGCATAAGTCTGGACCCTAAGTGGCATAAAGGTTACTACCGTAAAGGAGCCGCCCTTATGTCTCTTCTGGTAAGAATAAATGTTTTTTTGCTGCTTTATACATCACCTCCGGCCCTGTAGAAAATCTTTGAACGATGATTTCATTATTAGGAGTACAAAGAGGCCTCTGATGCGTTCTCGGCTGGAATGAAACTGGCGCCTAACAGCAAGGAGATGCAGGAGGCGCATAGGTATTACAATCCAGTTCATTCCTTCCATAGCTATTCTTCAACGGTTGATTAATTAAATTACTTGTAAACAGTAGTGATATTATGGACCATGTTTTACGAACCTTGGTGCTTGTATGATGGTTTCACATTATGAAAGTTAGTGTTACCTTGCTCGCCGTATGGTAGTGCATATTGTACTGTGGCATATCATTCTTTTTGCGACGAAAAAATAGCATTCCCGTCTGATTTTCAAACAAAGGGACTATGAAATGGCTGTGTGAAAATGAAACAACCTGGAGCATTTCTAATACCATTGCATCGCGTCACGTCGTGTGAAAGGACTGAGATTTCAAATTCCTGTTGGCAATTTCAGGGAGGCGGTTGAGGCAATGAGGAAGGAACAGTCTGAGCCGAGTCTCTACGCACTGGATTAGTTCTTCAGGAGTGCTTCTGCTTCCACAGTAGTCTTTTCGGAATGTTCGTTCTGTGTATATGTACCTGTAAAAAGGTAGAACGTACTTGTGTAGTGGTTTTGCATGTTACGATCAAAAACGCTCTTTGGATGCTGGGAGCTCTTATCAGTACCTGAAACTGTTACCAAATGCCGCTCGGCAGTCGGCATGTCTTCTTTTTTCTGCGTGTTTGATGCAGCTTGGATGTTTTCATTGGTTTTCCGATCAAGATGTATTGGTCCTCCGCTCAGGGCTTGCAAGAGCAACTCTAGTGGATCCTGCAGAATTTCGATTGCCATAAGGACATTTGTTAATATTTATGGAGGCTAAAACGGTTGAAGGCAAACACAGCTAGCAAGGTATATTTCTGGTGCTACATTTTCTTTCGGTACTGCTATAATTGTATTTTTTGGGGGAGCAAAATCAGCTAGGCTTTATTAAACCGAGGTAATGTTTACAGGTATTACATATGGATCGTGAGGAGCACCTAACCACAAATGTCTACCCTGTGGTAGGGAAACACCTAGCCTAGACAACTATGAGCTTCAAAATTAGAAGCTCGAAATTCATGAACAAAAGAGCATGAAACAAAAGATTCCTCCATCTCCTTAATCTCCTTGATGACGACACCATAAGATCCTCCTGCCACACAATTGATATTTTTCACCACTTCTTTGCAATTCGATGCAATATGAAGATGTTGCACCCCTAAGTCTTCAGCCAACAACAGAGCTTCTCTGCATGCAATTGCCTCTAGTGAAGTACTCCCTCCGTTTCAAAATAGATGACTCAACTTTGTACCAACTTTGTACCAATTGCCTCCGGAGGGAGTAGGATCCACCATTAGTGACCAGGACTGATGACTCTAAGTATGTGCCATCTCTGTCACGGCAAATTGCTGCAGCCGCCCCAATATTATGGTTCACAGATACTCCCGCATCAACATTCATCTTAACACATCCAACAAGAGGTGGCATCCATCTCTTCTCCCCCTGATTTGCAAGGCCGATGTTTGGCGTCAGCAAAGGGATAACTTGATCAAGTTGTGAAATAGAACTCGTCACAACAAGGTGAGTGGAAAGGGGGCTCTGATATATACCCTCATGGATGAGTTTTCTTCTCGCCGTCCAGATCGCCCACAATGTTACCATCATACGAGTTAGCTCCTCATGCGGCAGAACCTCCATCATGGAGAACCTCCGAAGCGGCGATCATATGTTCCAATAGCACTGGATCAACCAGAGACCACACACATCTCGCCATCGCGCACTCGATGAGACTGTGACGCCATAGATCTTGCATACCACACACGCAGCAATAATCAACGCTGCTCATGTTCCTATGTTTCCGAACATCTTCCGTTTGGAGGGAATGTTATGCTAGTCTCCATAGAAACATTTTCAATTTTGCTGGTACTACTACCTTCCAAAGCGTCTCCCAAGATTTTTCAAAGGCAGAAGTGTTGGAGGACCCCGCACGCTCATCGAGCCAATTTTCTCTACTTTGTTTGAACAATCATTTTGTATGTTGCATGTTGATCTGACGGTGAACCTTTCGGACTTCTTAAAGTTCCAGGACCAGAAATCCTCTACATTTCGCGTACTAACTGGAATCTGCAATATAGTTGACGCATCATAAGGGAGGACACTTCTTCAATCAAATGAGAATACCATCCAGCATTCTCCACGTCGGTTAACTCACACTACAAAAAAATAAAAGACATATATGTGACATTATGGTCCGAACGAAAACATTTAATTACATATCATCATGGATGTGGTGGACACCTACTTCTACGACAGAAATTGGGTTTTTGGTCCTGGGCGGGCCAGAGGCGGACCTGCATGACATTTTTTGGGCCATCCATGACATAAAAAATCATGATAGAAGTGAAGGCGAGAAAATTTCCGGGGATCGGTATACGGTGGGTGGGTGGTCGGGCCCAAGTGATGCATGTGTGGTTGCACGTGACTATGTGCAAGCCCTTCGCTTACTGAACAGGTTGGCTCCATGGACGGTGGGGTGCGCAGCAACGGCGTCCTATTCATCGGCAGCCAATCGGAAAGGTCGAAACGGACGAAACAGTGTCATGTGCATCAGGAACCGACCTACTGGGTCGAAATGCGTCCTATTCATCGGGAGCCAACCAACTTGGACGGAACAACCGAAACGGGGTCCTGTTCATTGAACCCCCTCCCGCACCTGTTGGGGGTGTGGCGTACCGCAAAACAGATGAAACAAAGTTATGTTCAACCACCTACGGTCGAAAACGGGGTCCTGTTCATTTGAAGGGGTGTGGAGTACCGTAAAACAGACGAAACAGAGTTCAGTTCAACTACTTACGGTCGAAACAAAGTACTATTCATCGGGAGGGTGTGGCGTACCACAAAATGGACTCCCCGGGCTACTGGTCATCCACCATCTACTTCCTACGGACTCCACGGGCTACTGTTCATTCATCGTCAACTACCTACAGCCTCCACAGGGTCCTATTCTTCCACCCCTAACAGGCTAGGGTGTGGGGGTACCGCGACACGGCCTCCTCGATAGATCGGGGTCCTTTCATCCAGCGGCAACCGCCTGCATGGCCGGGTACTGTTCATCCAACCCACACCGGTGGGGTGGGGCGTACACGTGGGTGGCAGTAGCGGGGACTGCTCATCCACAACCAACCAACCGGCTAGGTCAACACATTGCACGAAGGGTTGGATCGATGCAACCAGTTGTTGGTCTTGACTCCATCTACGTATCGCATGCGGGGCAGCAATGGGGACTATTTATCGAGAGGCAGTCAACCGGCTAGGTCAATTCAGGTCTCACGCGGGGGGTTGATGCAACGCATGGATCGATCAGGCTAGCAAACTACGTACGTGCACAAGTCTCTCTCGCATCGATCAGGTTCAGTAAGCAGTGAAGGGATCGCTCGGGTTCAGTAAGCAGCGTAGGGATCGCTTAGGTTCAGTACGTGGTCCGAGTGATCGGTCGCTTGTGTTCAGTAGTATAGTACGTGCGAGAGGGATCGATCGATCGGGTACTATAAACAAATAGCTCGCTTGGGTTCAGTTAATGAAGGGCTCGCACATGCGCGCGTACAAGAAAAACGCGCAAACCACACTGCATTCGCTCGGGCCCGACCACCCACCGTATACTGGGAAATCCCCGAAAAATTCTCGCCCTCAATTCTACCATGATTTTGACGGCAACAAAAAAAAAGAATGTCATGTGCTTTCGGCCCGCCTATGACGAAAATCTCATTTGTTTTCCATATAAGTATGAGCCCACCACATCCATGATGATACGTATTTTTGTCACAATTATCATCACTTTCATGACAAAAAAATGTTTTTGTTCGGCCCATAATGTTATAGGTGTGTCTGTTTTTTGTAGTGAGCAGGACAGTGACGGGTCGGACAACTTTGATGATGAGCAGATCCGGCTCGATTCTTACTGTGTTTTCGACCTCTACTTTCGCGAGAAGGACGACAAGGGCGCCGGAAAGGGCAAGAGCAGTCGTGGATGATCTTCTCCGTAGCTAGCATGTAGGGTAAACACGCCAAATTTTGGTAGTCGGATGGCATGTTCTGATGTAGTAGCCGGACGATGTGTATAATTCATCGTTTATGTAGTTGCATAAGTTTGTATGAATTTAAGGTATGCTAACTGAGGTTTAGGATGTGACCGAATAATGCCCGCGGGCACATCCGCATGTGTTTTTAGTTCCAGATTTATCAAGTGACTCTAACCGTACCGGTGCCCGCGCGGAAAGATTGGCTCCTGAACATCCTTGCAAATTGTGATTATAGCATGCGTGACTGTACAATAATGCTGCTTTGGAGAATATGGTCCTTGCGATCTGATTTAGCGCATGGGAAAGATGTTCCATCCTTGGCGACAACGGCCGACTTTCTTCAAAGTTATATGAACTCACTGAATATGTGCAGGAGGGTCACCATGTAAGAGATTATCAAAGGAAAGATGGCAATGATTCATGAGATGACCGTCGAGCAGCTTGGAGCGGGCAAACCATTGCCATGGCTGCACCCACCTGCTGACCGAGCTGCTCTGTCTGTAGATGGAGCGTTCCTACATTCTGATGGATCGGCGGCGGCAGGGATGATACTGCGAAGGCAGGATGGAAGTGTAATATTCACGGCCTACCGGTGCATCTTTAACTGTAATGATGCGTTGAAGGCGGAGCTACATGCGATAATGCAGGGTATGGCGCTAGCTATCCAACACTGTACCTTACCTATCATCATTCAGTCGTACTCCTCAGAGGCACTGGCGGCTATGACTGGGGAGAGTCTTACCAGGTCGGCGTATGGACATTTGGTAGCGGAGATTCGGCATCACATGGTTGAGCGAGAGTTTATTCCTTCAAAAATTAAACGTGAGCAAAATAGGGTAGCACATCGGTTGGTATTGTATAGCCGTACAGAGAGCACAACTGCTGTATGGCTTGGTAGAGGTGCACCTTGTATTGACGAGTTGTCGCCTCTCGATTGTGACCCTATGCATATAGAAGTGGTGCGGCGGTCGCTCGTGCTGCCTCTGCCGAGGACCATGGAGAGGAGAGGGGGATGGGAGGGCGGTCTCGCCGTTGCACGATGGCACCCGGCGGCTAGGGTGGAAGGGGAGGGGGCAGGGGCGGCGGCGGCTCCTCGCGTGGAACAGGAAGCGGAGAGGAAGCCGATTGAGGAGAAATCCTATGGGCGTTGAGCTTTTATCCCTCATAGAGAAATTCCAGGAATGCCCTCGGTGGGCGATCAAAACTACAGGCGGTGGCATCCCGGTATGGACACTGTTTCGATCTATAGTTTCACGGTTTGATCCGACGTCCCAGATCCCTCCATCTCGTGATCGGACGGTCGAAAACGCGTCGGAGGAGAGATCCAACGGCCAGAAAGCTCTAAACTCCAAGGAGGCTGGGTTCCTCCCACCATGTATCTTAAGTGACTAGATCGGTATCGCGCCTTGGCGCGGGGTGCCGGTCCAAATGTTTATATACACACAATAAGAAGCCTCTGAACAATGCATGAACATAGAAAGCATGTTTCGCCGTTAGGTTTAGCCCTAAATATCTCAGGCATAAAAGATTCGACAGCACATAGTAGCTTACAGACAATTTATAACAACCAAACTGATAAATCCTTGGATGGTAGAAATGACGACAGAAGCTGAAGTCATCTCGACAGGCCTAACGTAGACCAGATAGAAATTGTGGCTTGCCGCACCCCTACGCGTGCGATCACTCCCAACCCGGTAATAAAGCATCAGCTCAAAGATGTAAGAACACCAGCAAGCAACAATCCAATGTACATTCTTTATCAGAGTTAAAAGTAGCTCACAACAAATACATAAAATACAGAATCAACTTCTTACTGGGAACAAAACATGGAAAGCACATGCATTTATTAGTTTGGTCAGACCAGAATTGCTCATCACAACAAAGTTAAAGTAAACTGCAAATTTGCAGTAGAGCAAACCCTGACATTTCACTATTTTGCTCACAATATTGGGATCACAACTTTAGTGAATTTAGTAACTGGATATTTATCACCCCACTTTTCAGCATATAGTTTCCTGTTTAATTTACTCCAGAGAGCCCAACACGCGATGGGGAAAAGTAGGGATAAGGAGGAAGGTAGAAGGGCAGCATAAACATCTCGTCTTTCACGGCTGGTTATGGGCCGAGATCAAAAGGCGGTTGTTTCTCAATTTGACTGAAAATGGTCTGCCACAACCAAAAACACACAAATTGGCCTGCTACAGAGACATTAGTTAGTAAGCAAATGTCAATACTATTATTAGTCTGCAAGTACATCAGTCTACAAATTCACTTGATAAATAATGCTTATACCGTCAGCTAATCACAAATGCAAGGAATTCAAATAAACAGTGATACGAGCTTGATGAAAAACTGATTTATAACAACCAAACTGATAAATTATGGCAGACAGATAATAAAACGGTGTTACTAGCTTATATAAAATCATGCCAAGACATGTAACACTTCTCATGTAAGCCACCACATGAGTCGCTGGTATTAATCTCATGCCAACACATGCCCGAAAGAGAAATATGAAATGGCTAAACTCTCTTCAAAGATGTCTCATTAAGGTTTATATAACTGCAATTGCTTTGACAGAAATCAATATAAATCAACAGCTAGCAGCTAGCCATACATAGTATTGTGCAGGAAGACATTTCTTCTAAAAGAACACTGCAAATATGTGATTGCTTGGGGAATAACTGAAGGAGCACTGGGATTACATCCTAGCCAAATTGAATACAACTCTATATTGAAAAAAAGGATGTATATGTGAGGTGATTAAACTTTAATTGGATAGAGGTGATCCTATTTGTGCCTTTCTGAAGAAATAGAAACTAAGCCATCAACACAATCACTGGATCAAATAATAAATGACCTAAACCAAGATTGATATGCAGAAAGACGCAACTGAGTCGCATAATTGACTTGTTTCTATTATTAATTGTTTTTTATTGCAATTCTAAATATGTGGTTGTAACTACATAGTTATAACCTAACTTACATGACAAAATAGAACATGGATCTATGATTCTCCAAGGAGTAATTAATTTCCCTAAAAAACAATAATTCATAGTCCAACAGTAGCTGAAGTTGCTGAACTGATGGCCATTCTTTCCTGGCGATATATGGATCAATCAATAAAGAGAGGGGTGTCAGGGACTCACCGATTGAGGATGTAACCGGGTAAAAGGGGCGACCTCGCCTCAGCAGGGCTCAGTCGCAACCAGAATAACATTTTGTCAGTTTTTTTAGTAATACTAATATTTGGTTAATGGGGCACCAAAGGAATCTCCTATATGATTTAGTGATTAAAGAATAATATTAAAGATGAATCTCCCGTTGGTTCACAAAGTATGCAATTTTTCTCTCAACTGAAATGAGAACCACATTTTGTCAGCGATATTTGGTTAATGGAGTACCAACAAATCTCGTAGAGTATTTCATTTGGAGGTTAAAGGGAATAAGAATAAAGGATGTAAAATAACAAGTGACACATTAGCTCTAACTACACACTTGGCAAAGAAATACATTAGGTGATTAATGAATATCTGTAACTAAATCTTATCTTAAGTACAACCAAGATGAACAGAAACATCTCACCTCACTTTGGGTGGAAAAACACTCTTCTCTGATTGATCGTTCAGTTACACAATCATCCGCTTAACACATCGCAAGTCGATCTGCAACCACATAAGCAAGCATTTGCATTAGAACAAAAGGAGGAATGAAATGTTTGATCGTTCATATGGTACTACTGATCCTAGAGCAATGCTAAATAGGAGATTAGTAACACACATCACTCTCCCGGCAAGAAGCAGCTCTCCCGGCAGTAACACGCATCACTCTCTCGGCAGAAGGTGACTCTTCTTCAGATTGTTGACCATATTCATCATTCACAATAACGAAGTACAACTCCAAATCTGAGAGGTCGCCGATAATGCTGAGCATGGAAAGGTTTCTGTAGTTACCATTAATGCAATCAACGAGTACCAACTATTGCTTGATGCATATAAAAACAATCAGAAGGTTGTCTACCTAGATTTCTTCCTACCCAACTTTCCTTTATCAGCAAGGAGGAACTGTTATTTTTTTCGTATATAAACAATAAGCAGGTGACCTAATGGACTATGCAACCCATCAATCATTGCTTGGTGAATCTATAAACAATGAGGAGGCGGTCTAATTCTGGAACACATAGATTAATTATCTGTGTAGGTAGACTTCCTCTGTTAGGAAGCAGCAACTACTACCCGCTGCACATATTTCTGCCAAATCACTAACCAAAACAGGTATTGCGGTGCACTGAAAATTGGGCACACCCTACAGACATGGATATGAACCAAAATGCATATATCTCTCCCAAAGCACTAAGCAGGAAGTAAACCACCAGGGCAACCGTAAGTACATATGGCCAGCCATATCTTATGAAGGTATCCTATGCTACAAAGACACAATACCCAAAAGGAGATTTGGATTGCAGTGCAGCCTCACAATTGAAGCCGAAAACATCAAAGATTAAGCATGTCAAGAGTGCACATTTTTATCGGATAGAATCTCACTTGAAGGCGTGACAACATGTTTCCTTTGCACAGCATAGGTCAATCCACAACCAAAATGAACCAAATGTTCACAATATCCTTTCCCATATGCATCAAGCAGAATTCAAAATCTCATGGAGGCTCTATACCATTTGCCTTTGGCCACCACCTGCACAATACACAACCAAATTTAGGTAAAGTTCATAATAAACATGCATGCAATGATAACAACCCATATTAATTTTATAGCTCACTTGTAGGAAACCAGAAGCTATGTAACCTAGTTTAACCATAAACATGCATGCAATGAACCAGAAAAGGAGGAGAAATTCAGAAAAATCTAGTATGTAACCTAGTTTAACAATGCTTATATCCCCAATCCAAACTCTACATATTTCAGATCACTAAAGCTTACCAAAAATAAAAAAATGTACCCTGATTTTGGAACTTGAATCTGCAAACATGGTGTCTAACTAAAAATCAGAGTCATGGTCAAGATAAAGGAGCACCTCGGGAACGAGAGCGGTGACTAAAAGCATCAGACCACCAAAACATCAAGTCGCCATCCTTGTCTCCGTTCCGCTCACCGCCACGAGACTCATCTCCTCGTTCCCACCCTGCATCCAAGAGCCAAATCGTCAGAAACCCACCAGAAGAACATGTAAAAGCGACAATAAGGGTAAATAGTGATCCTATCTCCTGTCCCCCTTCACCCTCCCACACATGCATGATTTATTATTCGTGGAAGAAGACTATATCAAATGTTCTAAGTAGGATCGATTAGTTCATCACATCATTATACCAAGATCACACACACACACACACACGGGCAAATCATCTCAAAGGCTGATGCCAACAAAAGAGGGTACACAGTGCAGAAGACCGAGGCCAGCAAAAGAGGGTCCTTGCACAATAAATAGCAATAGAACCAACCAACGATCCTGGAAATAAGAGTACGTACTAAATTTGCAGGCAATGAAATAATCACATTTGTAATGATTGTCCATAGATTTGTCTTAATTGATCATAATCCACTGCACTCCTGACACTAAAAAAAATCATAACCGCTCGTTTCCAAAATATGATGTTGTGAATATAATTAACCTTCATAAGAAAAGGAATAATTTCTAGCCTAGAAATAGCTCACAACCAACAGTATCCATCACCACTATAATGATGTCATAGCAGCTATGAATCCACCCAATTAATCCTTGAGGCAAAGAACGAAATCAGAGACTAACCCAGACCAACAATTAATCTTCATTATACTAACCAGCCATGCAATCAATCCTTAAGCTAAAGAACTAAATCAGAGACTAACCCAGACCAACAATCAACCCTCAAGCCAAACACTCGAACCAACAAATTTGGGACACATTTTAGCCTTACATAATTCAGCGTGTAGTGAATCCTAAAGCCAAAGAACCAAATCAGAGACTAACCAGTTCAAAAGTCAATCCTTAAGCCAAGCACCCAGACCAACTAATATGTGACACACTTCAGACTAATATAATCTAGGAAGCAATCCTCAACGTAAGCACCTAATCCAACAAGTAATCATCAAGGTGAGCACCTAAACCAGGGACTAACCTAACTAACAAGCCATGCCATCCATGCGGTTAACCCTCTCGCTAAATGGCCAAATCATCCGGCAAGCAATCCTCAAGATGAGCACCTAAACCCATGACTAACCGAACTAAATCCACGCCATCTATGCAATTAATCGTCAAGCCAAAGAACCAAATCAGAGACTAATCAGCCCAACTTAACCTAAACACCGAAACCAACAAATCTGGGACACACTTTAGACTGACACAATTCAGCAACTAATCCTCAAGCCAGGCACCTAAACCAGCAAATAACCCAAGGTAACAGTGAGGCCAGCCAAATATTGTAGTCCTGCATAATCAAACAACAGCAGCACATGCCAAACCTACAGCCAACGGACGAAAGAAGGAAGAAACAAAAAACTACGAATTTGGGCTTGCCATTGAGTTGTTTGCAAAGCAACAAAAGACCCCAGGGATCGAAGCAGATCCGAGCACCAAATGCATCCAAAGGAATTAAGAGGAAATAAAGGAAATGCTCACGACCAGAAAGCTTTCTTCCTCCCTCACAGCAGTAGCAGACGTCAGGACGACCTTGATCCGCAACAAATGCAAACAACGACAGGAAGGAACCTGCAGCAAAATCGAACGTGAGTCCCGTGACCATATCAAAAGCAACCTAGCAAATCAACTGCGGGAATCCCACAAGCATCTCAACCAGCGCCGACACGCGAGGAAGCCATCGCAGAAGACCAAGGAGGAGCAGTAGATCGAGGACGGTTGACACCTTGAGGAGGAGAACTCCTGCAGTTCGGGAGAAGCAACGGTCAGAGAGAGAGAGAGAGAGAGAGAGAGAGAGAGAGAGAGAGAATCGGGGGAGTGGAGAGGGCGCTCACCGCTGCCTCCGCAAGATGGATCGGAGGCGGCTCACCTTGGGTCGTCTTCTTCCTGGAGGAGCACGAACACAAGGACAACGGTCCGGTGCTCCCACTGTGTGGTCGAACAGGAGGTGTCGAGGGCCGGCGACGGATGGCGGCTCGACCTCCCCTGGTCGTTCTCCTCCTTCCCGCCGTGCTCCTGCTCCTGCTGCGGCCCTCGCCGTCGATGGTGGCCGCGGCGGCTTGGAAGAAGGGGGGTCGGGGTCAGCGCGAAGGGGCTCAAACCGGCCAGACCAGCGAGAGGTTGCCGCGGAGCACCGCGCCACGGCGGAGAAGGAGGAGGGGGTGGGCCGCCCGCCGAGGGTAGGCGGCGGCGATGGTGTGGCGGACGGGGAGGATGGGAGAGAGATGTGCGGGAGAGGGAAGTGGAGGAGAGATCGGCTGATTGGGGATGAGGCAACGAATAGGAGAAGGGCGCATGTTGACCTAAGATGTGAAAAGACAAAAATACCCTCTGCGGGGCACGGGAATAACGGCGGTGGCACGAGATCTTTACAGCGGGGGTGAAACTGTTCATTGTAGCAGTGTCACGGACTCGATCCGACGGCCGATGTCAACCGGTGGGGTGATCCGACGGTGCAAAACGCATCAAAAAATCGATCGAACGGCCAAAAAAATGATCTAAACTCTGAGAACGCTCGGGAGCTCCCAACTAACATAGTTATAGTTCTGGATGATAAAACTCTCTTGCCATCGGGAGAGAAAAAAACGTAGCGGTGCGCGCGACACGCACGCAAGCCACACTCTGCTACACTATTTTGGGCACACACTCGATGCATCCACTACGTTGAAGTGATAGCTGCAGCAGAAGCAGCTCGCCATCACTCCGCTCACCCACAGCCACAGTGCACCAACACATGGGCACCGTCACGCCTCCCCGGATTCTCCGTCGTCAACCGCAGTCAACTCAACGGTCCTCCCACTGACGCCTCCGCACCCCGTCCCGTCCCGTCGCATCCCATCCTTCTCTCTCCCACTTCCCTCTCCCTTCTCCCACACCGAGGCTCCCTTTCCTTGCTTCCCCTAGAAGCCACCGCCCCACCGCTGCTAAACCCAACCGTCTGCCCGCACGCTTCCAGAGCCTACTCGAGCTCTGTCCCGCCATGGAGAATGGGAGGATCCCTAGCGGCGCCGGAGGAGGAGGAGGCGGCGCGAGCGCGAGCGACCTCCAGAGAGCAGCGGCGACTCGCGCCCTCACCGACGCCGCCGCCCGCCTCGGCCTCCAGGCCACCGTCACCGACGTGGGTACGTGCGTGCGCACGCGACCCCCTCCGCTCTGTCTCGCCTCACCATTTCGGGCGAGATTCATTCGCTCTACCATGGCCCCTGACGTGTTCCTTCCTGGCCTCCCGCTCGTCGCGCGCGCGATCTAGGTAGCACCGGCTGGCAGTGGCCGCCGCAGGAGCAGTTCCTCTTCGCGTGCGAGGACGGCGACCTGGACCGCCTCAAGGGTAAGATCCTCCTCCGTAATGCCATTGTTCTGGATTAGGGTTTTATTTTAGCCGTGGTTGCTAAATGCTAATGCTATGTGATGATGGTCTGTTCACTTTTATTGATTGATTTCGCCCTTTTGGGGCCCTTCTATATTACTGTATTTTGGTAATGTTAAGTTGGATTTCGGAAGGTACATTTATATTACCCTCAGTTTACCGGGTATCTTGATCTTGTTTCATGCAACAATCTTGTTGGAAATTGTATCATATATATGCGAGGCTGTGCCTTAATGTGGTTCTTTTGAAATCTGGGTCGTCTTGAAGCCGTGGTAGATGGCATGGACGACGATGACAGGGAGTCGCTTGCCTACGTGAGGTTCAGGGGCGTTGGGGCATTGCATTCCGCAGCATCCAAGGGTGATATGGGGATCTGCAAGTACTTGGTGGAGGAGCTTGGATTTGATGTCGACTCCGAGGCTGCTAATCCCGGCTCTGGTACGGCGCCTCTTCGAAATTAAATGCTTGTGTGTTTCAGTTGAGCTCTTGTGTCTGGGAAGCAAGCTACTTACTTCATTCCACGCGTTCCATTTATAGGGATTTCCTTATTTGTTTCATCTCTCGTGTACGGGCCGGTTAATTAAATTCTTACCATTCAGTTTATTACTTCGTTTAAACATATTTTTGCCGCGTAATATAAGCTTGTGCTAGTGAAACCTGATGATTATAAGATCTCCTTCTAAAAACATGCTTGTGAATGAGGTTTTCCGATGCAATATTAATTATACCACCACTTGTTTATATGCACCTGCAAGTGTACATATCTGTGAGATTTCAATCTTCATTATTGCTTGTGATATGCATCCCTTCATATGCTAAGGGAGCGAAGAAGGCAGCAGTAGATTTCTTAGGCCCAACCGTTTGTTATTACGGTATGGCAGGGTGTCAATGTTTGACTAAATTGCTTGATTGTAATGCTCTGTTGGCAGGTGCGACGCCTTTGTCTTTTGCGGTGGGGCATGGGGAAGTGAATGCCACAAGGTATTTTCTTGAAAAAGGTGCTGATCCCAACATAAAAGATTCCTCCAACGGCACGACTCCTCTGCATGAAGCAGTAGCAACAGGTGCCTATTTCTTCACATTCTGCTCCGTAAAAAATGGTTGCATATGACAAGTATCATATTTCTCTGTTGAATTGCTGTCCGATCTGGTTATGAGTTGATCATCCCACTTTTAGTTTATGATTGGGATGCGGCGGGGGAGTGATAATACCCAAAACGAATTTGTTCTGAATTGATA
Source organism: Triticum aestivum (assembly GCF_018294505.1). NCBI lineage: Eukaryota > Viridiplantae > Streptophyta > Magnoliopsida > Poales > Poaceae > Triticum > Triticum aestivum. Next base: position 9,354,779 of record NC_057805.1, read on the forward strand.
AAAAAATTGTCAATGTGTCGTGGATACGGTACTCAAACTGTGTGGATGCCTCCTTTCTTGCTAGGCTGTGATGAAATTGCACGACTGCTGCTATCGAAAGGAGCTAATGTTGATGCACCTTCTCCTCATGGGACACCTCTAGTTGCCGCTGCAGCTCATGGGAAGTTCAGTGCTATGAAGATTTTGCTGGAGCACCATGCAGATGTAATTAGTAAATTGATGTTCTTCCATTTGAGCTATTTTCTTTTCTTCATAGCTCAAGTTCTTATGCATATACAATCCCTAGAATCATATTTCTCCAACATATATGGAACCTGGGAAGTGACTTTTGTTTTTCAAACTAAAATTGCAGCCGAATAAAGTCTCATGGGACCTTGGTACACCCCTGACCACATCACTCTATGTTACTCCTGAAAGAATGAATGGATCCACTTGCTTAGAGTGCATGAAACTTCTTGTCAAGGTATGGTGTGCTGTTCACATTCTGCACATTATGATTGCTTGAGCGAATCTTATGGTGGAAGATACCTTTTGTATTCTCCATGTGTTTTATGTTATGTCTGTTCACCCACAGGCTGGTGCGGATGTCAATTGTACAACTCCTGAAACTCCATTGGCGATAGCAACTAACAATGGCTTAACCACATGCGTTAAATACTTGTTGGAGGTTGGCGCAAATATCAATGTTCCATCTAAGCAGGTGAATTATTTTTCTAATTTATGTTAGTTCTTAAACCTTGATACTTGATGCTCTAACATCATTGTTGTTTTCTCTGACACTTGTTGGATCCAGACCTAGTATCATTCATGACTTCGCTTTTCAATATGGGCAATTTCATGTTTAGCTTAGTGTTTGTAGGCGCCCAATGATGTTACGTTTTTACTAGTTCCATGAGAAATTTTAGATCCAGACATGTCACAAGCCAAATAACTGTTTGTTTTGTCTCAAACTGGTTGTCTTTCATGGCATTATGTTATAAATTATGTATCTTCGTGTTTTTGCAAAAATCTTCTCGCGTCATTTTTTTCAACTCACAGCCCTTGTATTTTCCTTTTTTCTATCCTCCATACCCTGGCCTGCTTGGGAAACCAAGGTACCCTCTCTCTCACACACATGGATATTGAAGTGATGGAAAACAAATAAGGACATTTATGCAGTGTTTTTTTGTTGGTATAAACTGGTATCAGGTGCCTCTTGTTGCCAGAATTTAGATGGCTGGCGACAAGTCCATGCAAGAAGATGATGCAATAATCAAACTCTACTCATCTCGTTGATGAATAGATAGAGCACTTTGATCTGCTTTCAAGAATAATAGTCTGAAAGCTAGATAGATAGTTTCCTAGATCCATCCATTTTGGGGTCAAAACTATAGGATGGAGCTAAGATAGGATATTTGATGGATCCATCAGAGGTATACAGTGTAATAAACGGGATATTTGGAATCATTTCATTGAGAACTGGGAAATTTACTCTGCATATTAATAGTTGGGTGATGTATGAAAGTAATCCATGTCATTGTGTTAGAATGCCATCTTCAGTTCTGTACAGTTAATATGTCATCAGCTATTCTTATTACTAGGAGAAATAAGACAGGTTATCCTGCCTTAGTACAGTTTTGCAGCATCTGTAATTTTTAACGTATCTTAACATAAGTTTTGTTTAATTATTTAGGTTAAGAAAGGTGACAGTGATAGCAAAGCTTCACTGAAATCAAGTGTTGCAAAAGCTGCTGAAGGGAAGAACTATGTTGCTGCATCAAAATTCTATTCTGAGGTATATTGTTGTGCAATCATTTCGATGGCCCTCTACTGAACAAGCTGTTGGAGAGCACTGTTATTTTCATATTGCTAAGACATCACTAAGTAGTGGACAATAGCTTGGCATCCTACGAATGTACATGTTCACACAATACAGGTTACTGATTCCCACATCTAAGAATGCTTGTTGTGCTGCTATAATTGACAGGTATAGCTGTGTAGGGTCGGGAGTTAACATACCAGCAAAAGCAAGTTACTGTTGATTTGTGTCTTTTGACTAATATTTCTATCCCCTTTTTAAGTATATAGATTATTATTTTTTAACAATATTTCACCTTGAGTATATCTCTGCATGTATCCTGCTGTATGAAGAAAACCATGTTTTTTTGTACTAGTTCGGGGAATGAGACATCCGTTATTCCGACATTTTACAGCCTGTGGCATCTTATTTTTCGATTTAATGTTGGTACAAGTTCTCTTAATAATGTAGGACAAGTCAAGTGACAAAGATAGGAAGGCTTGGCTGAAATCACAAGGTGCAAAAGCAGTTGAGTGCAAGGACTATGCTGCGGCATCAAAATTCTATACGGAGGTAAGTGCTGTTACTGAAAAACCATTGGAAAACACTTCTATTTCTGTATTGCTAATGTAACATTAACTAGTCGACATTAGCTGGGAACTGATTTTTAAACATCCTTCCTAATTTACATGTCTGCGCTATGTACTGACTAGTTTCACACAACTAGGTTACAGCTTAATTAGGATTTAGGAATCAGAATTTGGGGGTGATTTTTGCCGAAAAAGGCTTTCGCCCTGCTTTATATATAAAGCATCAAACCACAAGCATTCAGTACAAACACACGCTACGCCACCGCAACACACGCACACACCCAGGACAGGATACATAGGCGCTGAGCGCAGCAACACCACTCCTAGCACTACCGCCCCGAAGAGATGAAGCTACATATGACGAACCATACGCTCCAAGGCGGCGCCTTCAGGAAGGGTACGACGCCGGAGCGCCGCCACCTCCCGATCCAAGGATCAGAGTTTCCCCCGGAGCCGCATGACGGGCAATGAGAGCCGCGACGACGCCTTCAAGAAGGGAACGATCTTCGCCGCCGCCGGTCCGTCCGAAGATAGAGCAGGTTTTCACCTCGGCCAATATTTACCGCCACCGAACGCCACACCCCGGCAACCACGCCGCCCACACGACCATGGTGACCGGGTAGCACCAAGGCACGGGCTCTGCCCAAGAGCACCGCGCAACCACCACCAGGGCCGCCGCCCCAGCATCCAAGACCTCGACACCACCTCACCCGAGACCCGCCGCACCCCAACGGAAGGGACGAGCGGAAAGGTCCCACCTTTCGCGCCCCTGGGCAACCCCCAACGTCGAGACCCAATAGGTCGGCCAGAACTGGCATCCACCGACCCATCCTGCTGCCCCAAGCGCGAGACGAGCTCGGTCCTGCAGCACCGAGAGGGGGACGAGGTCGGTCCTGCTGCACCGTGCGCGAGACGAGCTCGGTCCTGCTGCACCGTGCGCGAGACGAGCTCGGTCCTGCTGCATCGTGCGCGAGACGAGCTCGGTCCTGCGGCATCGGGCGCGAGACGAGCGGTGGACCGCAGCTGGGAGAGGACCAGCCCATTGATGGGGGTAGCGCCCGGGCGACGAGGAGATGGGGTGAAGGTCGAGACAGCCCGAACGCGGACAAACCGACGCCAAAGAAGCCGGCCGTTGCCGCGGGCAGATCCATCGAGCCACCGTGAAGCCGCCACGACACTGGTAGGCCACCACCGAGACCTACCCCTGCCGCCGCCCATGGCCGGAGCAACGGCCACGCCCAGCCGCTGCCCTACCCGCGTCGCCCGGCGAGCTCCAAGCGCTGGAGCCGCCGAGCACGCACCACCGGAGCCAGGCGCCGCCGGCCGGCCCCCAAAGCCAGATCCGACCGGATCCGGCAAGAGACCGGTCGCGCGCCACCTCCCGAGACGGGAGCACCGCAGCCGCCCCGCGCGCAGAACGAGGGACGTCGGAGCGCCGCCACCAGCAGGCCACCCCGCTGCCCCGCGAAACCGCCACCGCGCCGCTGGATCCCGCGGACGTCCAGCGCCGCCGCTCGAAGGAGCCGCCCCGCGCCGGCGCCCACAAGCGGACGGGGATGGAAGGCCCCGCCGTCGCCGCGCCCCCCGGGCTTTGCCCGATGGAGCTCGCCGGCGACGGCGGGGGGAGCCCCCCGGGCGCGCCGCGGGAGGGGAGGGGAGGGGAGGGGAGGGGAGGAGAGGGGGGGAGCGGGGCGGGCCGGGAGGCGCGCGCCCGGCGGCCGGCGGCAGCGGGGCGGCTAGGTCGGGGCGGCGGCGGCGAGGGTAGGAACCCTAGCGGAGCGGGTCCAGGGGGTGATTTTTCCCGCAAAGTGAAAATAACTGAAGGGAGGTTCTCCAAATTGGATTTCATACTCCACCAAAGGGAAACAGTCATGGTTGATTTATCTGTTTTGACTTAATTTTTATGTTTTCGTAAGTGCGTAAATCATTATTTCTTCAAATAAATTTGGATGACATTTATAACTGATAAAATCCCGCATTGCACTCCTTATGCAGCTGCTCTTCAACGATTGCTTAATTAAATTGCCTTTAAGCAGCAGCGATGTCATGGACCGTGTTTTGTCGAACCTTGGTGCTTGTATGATGGTTTCACGCTATGAAAGTTGATCTTACTTTGCTCGCTGTTTGGTACAGTAGTACGTAGTTACATATTGTACTGTAGCATATCATTCCTTGCGCGACAAAAAAAGGAAGGGTCCAGATACATCCATTTCAGCGACAGCTAATATGAGACGGAGGGAGTACTTGCTAGCTCCGTGTTCAAACAAAAGGAGGACTATGAAACGAAACCGGACGGAGCATCTCTAATCCCATTTCATCGCGTTTAACTGACAAACATTTCTAATTGGTTGGCAATTTCAGGGGGGCGGTTGAGGCAATGAGGAAGGAACAGTCTGAGGCGAGTCTCCGCCCACTGGATTAGTTCTTCAGGAGTGCGTCCATGGACATGCATGAGCCGCTGCCGCTGCAGGCACAGGGTTGGGCCCCGCACTTTCCCTGCCCGTGTTTCAAGCGTCCATGATTGAGCCTGCCGCTCCGGATCCGCAGCCCCAGTTTGCCGCTGACCACCCACCAGGGAGTTGAATGCTGGTGGCCGGTGCTACTCCAGAGCCCAGAGCACGGGCCGAGCGACCTGCAAACCACCAAGAGATGCAATTATGTTGACAAAGGAATTTTGAATGTGCTAATAATTTACTTAAGGCTTGGCTAGGTCTTGGTGGTAGACATGTTTGGTTAATTGCCACTCCTATGATGTACCGGATGTTATGGACGTTTAAATGATGTACCAGGTTTCTCAACAAAAAAAAAAGAACAAGAGATGCAATTACTTGACAAAGGTGGAAGAATTAATCGACCCACACTCTGGTCGGTGGGACGAAGCACTAATCCGCTCATGTCTCTACCCCGTTGATGTAGACCGGGTCTTGCAAATTCCTCTTCGATTGGAAATAGTTGAAGACTGTGTGGCGTGAAACTGCACTGATTTTATATATATGATGTGACCGTTATATATTCATAGTGTTTGCACAGATACATAGAGACAGTGGCGGATCCAGGAGGAAAACAGAGGGTGGGCTCAAAGTTAACGACGAGAAAACTAAATGTCCACTCAAGGAAAAAAAATCATTATCTCTTAACCCCTTTCTCTAGATAAACTGGAATATTCCCAGATCACCGCTGGAAACATGTAGTATTTACTACTCCCTCCGTTCCATATAAGAGCGTTTTGTACACTATGCTAGTGTAAAAAATGCTCCTATGCTATGGGACGGAGGGGGTACGATTTTTCTGGATATTTTGGAAACTATTAAAGTTTGAATAAAATTTGGATCTGTCGTCAATACTTGCCACGTCAGTGCGTTGCACCCGTTCGCCGCCGTACGTCGGTGCCTCACTGATGCATCCATCCTCATGTCGGTGTGTGGGCACGTCCTCTCGGTGATGTGCATTCCCACACTAGATGGTGACACATTTAGCAACGACCCACATAAAAACTGGACGACAACACATGGGAAAGATAAGTGGGGGAGGCGATCTTGTTTCTCCCCTCGGTGATGATGGCCGGTGAACGCTACAATCAACATCCGTGGCCTCCCGACCCGCGACCATAAATTGCGGCAAACAAGTGAGAGGCGAAGGAGAGAGGGAGGCGAATCCACGGCCATGACAAACCGATGACCGTGCCACCCACAGCAGAAACGGCAGGGGGTGGGGAGGGACGGTACCGCCCACGGGTAGAAACCGCGGAAGAGGGGCGAGGGAGAATGGTTCACCTGAACAAGCTTGGAGCTTGGAAGCAGTGGATGTACGCCTAGCATTTCCATTTCAAAACCCCCGAGCAGGAGCCACCATTTCCGGTGCCGCGTAGCGGAAACCCCTCCCCCACCTGCTCCCTGCACGATCGCGACCGTCGGCTACGACACGTGGCGCCCGATCCCCCGCATCCCGCGCTCCCGAGTCTATCTCTCTCCCACGTTCCCGCCCCTCCCATCCCATCCCATCCCATAAAGCACGCAGCGGCAGCGGCCACCTTCCCGAAGCTTCCGCCTCCACACACCGGAATCCAAACCCCCACCGACCCAACCCCACTCCCTCCCTCACCGCCCTCCAGGGTTCTGCGGCCGCGCTCCATGGCGAAGGGGAGGCGCCGCGCCGTCGCCGCCGGCGGCGGCCGGCCCCGCGGGGGCGGGTCTGCCGGAGCGGCGGCCGCTTCGGGGAGCAAGGACTACATCTCCGCCGGCGTCAACCTCATGGGCGCCCACCTCGGGATGCGCCGCATGAGTACGTCCGTCGCGCCACCACCGATATCCGTCGCCCTCTCCCTCCGATCTGTCCGGGTAGAGGTCTCTAACTAATGGCCGGCGGTGTGCCCCTGTTTTTTTTGCTTCCAGACAGCGAGCAGTCGGAGGCGATTAAGCGCGTCATCGAGTCCTCGGACGTCGTCGACCCCGACCGCGCCATGAGTGAGCACCCCCCGCGAAATGCCCCTCCTTTTTCCCTCCTTCTAGCTAGGGTTTGGGTTTTCCCAGGGTTCTCGCCCAGCATTGTGCGGTCAACTGTTGGTCCCTGTCTCTTGGGTCCCTTGATGTTGGCTTCTGCAAGATTTATTTTACTTCTCAAAAAAACTTGTGCCTTGACGTGGCTCCTTTGGGAAATCTGCGTTTTGTAGGGATGTTGGACAATGTGAATGCGAGCGACAGCGATTCGTCGGACAACGAGGAGATGGAGGACTATGGGCCGCTGCACGAGGCGGCCGGCACGGGGAGGATGGACACCTGCAAGTACCTGGTGGAGGAGCTTGGGTTCGACATCAATGCTGATGCCAACAATGATTCGGGTATATGCCCCTGCTGCTTCCTCAATGCTAGATTAAATGCTGTATTGTGTGGGCTCATTCATCTCTATATGTAGTAAATTGTTTGCTGTACATGTGTAACCTACACTGCAGGTTCTTAATTTCGTGCATGCATTTTCTCAATAAACTTTGCATTTTGCATTTTGCAATGCTATATTATCTGTAAATATATTGTGCTGATGTGTGGATTGTTATATGTTAAAGTTGTAGTTGCGGTCCGGTATGCGATGGCGCATTTGTAGGACTTTTATGCCTCACTCACATTATGTTGTGTTTGTCTGCCAAAGATGTCTGATCTGAGTTATTTGAATGCTCTGGCAGGCATGACACCCTTGGCTTGTGCGGTGGCGCGTGGTAAAGCAATTGCTGTGAGGTATTTGCTTGACAAAGGCGCTAATCTGAATAAGCAAGACAGTGTGGGCTTTTCTCCTCTGCACTATGCTACAAAGAAAGGTGGTTCTCTCTTTCAGCACCTATTTACATTTGTATCTTTACTATTTTGTCGCTGCATAAATGTTTTTGCCACTTATTACTCATTTTCTTTGTTAGAGGCCCTGCCTGATCTGGTTACCAATGAGTAATGGCCATGCCCAGTTTGTTTTTAGACTGCATATCTATATGTTTGTAGTACTTTGTACTCAAAGCATGACGGTTTGTTGCATCTAAGCACTATGACATGTATAACGTGCCTCTTGGATATATTTTATTACCTCTTATGTGTTTACTCTCTAGTATGAAATGGAATTCAATTGCTTATTTTGCCAGTTTGTACTTGAAGCTATGTGCACTGTGTATGTGTATCTCTGTCCTCAAAATACATCACTTTATTCAATTGAATAGTGTAGTCCTGATCTTATGATCTGTGTTACTTTATTGTCCTAAAATAAGAATTGTCTAAAACAACTTAGTATTCATTGTAATTAATATACTTTACTTCTCATTTTTCTTAGGAAACGATGGGCTGGTACGACTGTTGCTATCCAAAGGAGCTAGTGCTGATATATCCTCTTGTGAAGGGACACCACTACACGTGGCTGTGTCGGATGGGAATTATGGCATCGTCCAGTCTTTATTGCAGCATGATGCAGATGTAATAAGTAGTTTAATGTTTTGATTCTGTATCTGTAGAATTATTTTGCTTTTTCATGGGAACTGACTTTGTTGCGCAAATACCTGTAGCCAAACAGGGTTTTTTCAGATTTAGGAACACCCATGACTGCTGCAGTTCTTTGTGCTGATGTTATTTGTGTCGCTGGAAAAATTTCTGTGTCTGCTGCTTTGAAGTGCATGAAGCTTCTTGTCAAGGTACGGTAACCAATTCATCTTCTTTTTATCTTGACTGCTGCGGGAAATCCAGTGTGGCTTTTGTTGTACCGGATTTCTGAATTTTATGGAAGTGTAAATATCCACACAGATTCATTTATTACACTGGTTGTATCCACAGGCTGGTGCTGGTTTGAACTGCACGACTCCTGATACTCCATTGGTGATAGCAACCAGCAAAGACTTAACTGAATGTGTCCAGTACTTGTTGGAGGTCGGTGCAGATGCCAATATTCCAAGCAACTATGTAAGTTTTTGACTTTTGTGACTTGCTTTTCTTGAATAATATTATCCTTGGCACTTCTAAACTGAGACTCGTGGTGATGATGTCGTGTTGGTAACTGTTGGAGCACGTGGGAATGTCTTAATTATTGCTGCTTTACTGTATCACACTTGTTTTTAATTGGATGTATCCTGTGTCTCTGTTAAAACATATTTGCGATCATCCTAAATATTTTCCTCCTGTACACAACAGAATGGTACGACACCAATAGAAATCGCTGCAGACTCTGGAAAAAGAGAGCTCGTGGAGATTCTATTTCCATACACTAAACCCATTCAACGTGTGTCAAACTGGAGTGTTGATGGAATCATTACCCACGCAAAATCAAAGCACTTGAAGGACAAGGTACAAACTCAATTTGAAGTTCATTTATTTCGATGCCGCAATCTGTAGAATCTTATGTTTCTCCTGTTTGTGAGATATGTATGAAATAAGGTGAATGCCATTCGTTTGTGATGGTGTGATATTCTTTTCCACGGAATCTGCCTAGCAGCTACTAAATAACAAATATGTAGAAACAGTATTGCAGAACCATCACTTGGACAAAGTTGACTAGTTTAGTCTGGCAAGTAAATTCAGGAAGTCCTGAACACATATATAGTGAAACTCTGGTCAATAGGGAAGCAAAATAGCAAATACAAAATAGAAACATAATCCTATTAACTGGTTGCATGAAACAGAACTTTTAATAGGTTGTTCCATTGAGATAGCATCATGGTGTTACTCACTGCAAGTCAGTCAAGTATGTTTTGGTGCGCATATTCATTTGCCATCATTTACTGGTTTTTAGGTGTTTTCATTGCACAATTTTGCCAATGCCATTGCTTGGAGATGGAAGTACCACGTTTAAGGCATTCCAATTGTTCGTAATTAAACATGCTTACGAATTGAAGTGATAAAATTGTTGCTCTATAAAAGTATTGCTGTTCTTACTTCTATAAAAGTTGTTTAATTGAGCTTCTCCATGTTTGTTAACTTTCATGTTTTGTACTTATTAACATGCTTAACCATCGTGATTCAGGGTAAGCAATGTGATAAGGCCAGCAAGGTTAAGCAAAGTGACAAGGACAGCAAGGTTAAGCGGAAAGAGGATGCCAGTGCACGGAAGTCCTCTTCCGAGGTATGTATATCTTGCACATCTAGCACACTATAAAAGCTGCATCAAATGGGTACTGTGGATATAAATGTCTTCTCTTAATGGTGTAGGAGAAGGTAATTCAAGATAAGAAGGCTGAGCTGAAATCACTTGGTGCAAAAGCAGTAGAGGAAAAGGACTATGCCGGTGCATCAAAATTCTACAGCGAGGTATATTGTTGCAGCTGTTCCATATTTGTGGTAACATAGTTGGCTGTTGGGCATGGATGTATACGCTCTGTCCTTTTGAGTTTGAGTGGTTTGATTCTGGGATAACGGATCGTGCTTGGGATTTGGTTTGACGCAGGCAATCAAAGTGGATCCTAAAGATGCAACGCTCTATTCGAATAGAAGCCTATGCCATCTAAGGATTGGTGAAGCACATGATGCTCTGGTGGATGCTGATGCTTGCATCAGGCTGCGGCCTGATTGGCCAAAGGGTTACTGCCGGAAAGGAGCTGCCTTAACAGCGCTCAAGGTCAGACAAAACCACACATGGCTAGCCTTTAACTCGCTGTTTTACATTTCAACCCCATCTCCCCCAGTAGACAATGATGTGCTTCGTTTTTTTTTTTGTAATCATTAGGATCACAAGGAAGCATGCGATGCGTACATGGCTGCGGTGAAACTGGATCCTTCAAATCAGGAGCTGCATGAAGCATTTTGGTATTACTCTTTCCGCTTAACCTTGCAATGCGGAGTATTTCCATCTTGCCTTTCTTTTCCTGAACATGTCTTCTAATTCCAAGGACTGCTTAAATAGAACCTGGTTTTAACTCCACATGTAGCTCTGTCACTATTTTGGTATTGCTTGCACACTGTCGTTGTGTACTGCTAGTTTCATGCATCTTGTGCATTCTTTGGAATACATTGAAGTTTGCACGGTTTGAATTGAACCCTGGCCACCATGGAGGCTCCATAACAACGGTTGTTGCGCCATTTTCAGGGAGGCGGTTGCGGCAATGAAGGCGGAACTTGGCGCTGGACAAAGCGGCAGCTCATCGGACTCCGATTAGGGCCGCGGCCTGGGTGGACGTGCCCAGTGGTTCCCTTCCAGGCTTCTCATTGCGTGCGTGTTTACGTCTGGCGAAACTGTCGATCTCTTTTTTGTCATGGACGTATGGCGAAGTGGCGCTCAGTTCCTTAGAAACGCCGCGCTGTTGCTACATGGGCCATGGCTGCTCGTGCGAGCGCTTTGAATTAGTCTGGTGCTTTGACGATCTGTTTGAAGCATGGATGGTGCTGTATTTTGCTAGACTCTGGTGATGGATGCTTTGGATTGAACTTGTTTTATCGTCTCTGTTTGGTCCGTCCAAATCCGTCTACAGATGCCCTAGGCCGTTTTGAACTTCTTTCAGTTAGCCGCACTGCATGGTTGAGAAGAATTTAAAAGGATGATGATTTGGATGAGCGGCTGGGTTGGGTGGGCATTGGAATCGCCGGACGCTCTGCATAGTTGTCCTAATAACTTCAGCCTGGGCTCGCTTGTATTTATCCAAGAAAGCCTTCAATCTAAAGTGGATCATCAGAAAAGAAATAGACACCACCGATCATTTATTTCCTTTTGTTTGCGACGTGGAACACAACGACTAGAAAAAACCACATGAACTGAGTGAAAGAGTGTTTGATGGCACATGAAAAGCTAAAGAATTTTGTCGGCATACCACTCAGTGGAATCACCAACACCAACACGGCAACAAATTGAGAAGGGTACAGCTGATGAGGACATATCACCCTGGGAATTTGGGTACCCTAACCCGCTATCGGAACCCGAATTGTCAGGTAATTCGGATATCGGGTCAAGGTTTGGTTCTCATTTCTTGGCTATTCGGTTTCCGGGTTCCAGTCTGAAAAATCCGAAATACCCATACTACCCGAATTATTCATGCTACTATCACACTGTCATGTTACCCATACTACTTGAATTATTCATACGAAAAAGCTGATGTGTGCTCTGAATATTTCGGGTTTTCTGGGTATCCGGATTACCCAAACCGAAATTTTGGGGTTTTTTTACAGAAAAAATTCTGTTCCCATTTTCGAGTACCCGAATTACCCATAAACCGAACTACTCGAACCGAAATAAACGAACGCTTAGGGTGACATATGATAATTTATTTGCAACGCCCCGTCTGCAATCAGGGTTGTGAGAGTGCCTAACATGCATTCTGTTTTATGTTCTCGAGTGAAGCAAGTTTTGTTTTCCTTTGCCCCAGTTTTTCCGAACCGAAGGCATGAATAGAATACCCCCACCGTCCAAAAAATATAGTGTGTATTAGATATTTCCAAAGTCCATCTAAAACAGAAAAAGATGTTGTCAAAGTCAAACCTTGAAAATTCTGACCAAATTTACAGAAAAAACGTCCTCGCCTAAAATACCAAATCAAAAACATTATATTCATGAAGGAACATGTTTTCATGCGGTATGTATGTATTTGGCATCGTGGAGATAGATAGTTTACTCGATCAATTTGTCCTTTGATTGCGAACCAACCTGTGGTTGGATGGTTAGAGGGATAGTGGTATCCCAACCCATCCGGGTTCAAGTCCTGGCGCTCGCATTATTTCCTGGATTTATTTCAGGATTTCCGGCGATGCGCTTTCAGTGGGAGGAGACGTTCCCGTCGACGACAAGGCGCCTACGGTGACAAAATGATTTCCGGCGATGCGCTTTCAGTGGGAGGAGACGTTCCCGTCGATGACGAGGCGCCTACGGTGACTTCGTAAATTTTAAGATGACATGCCGGCTCGGTCTCTCGGAGGTGCTCATAGGGGTAGGGTGTGCGTGTGTGCGTGTGTGCGTTCATAGGGATGAGTGTATGCGCGTGTGTATGAGCGCTTTGCGACGAGGCGCCTACGGTGACTTCGTAAATTTCAAGATGACATTGCCGGCTCTTCTCTCGGAGGTGCTCATAGGGGCAGGGTGTGCGTGTGTGCGTTCAAAAGGGTGAGTGTATGCGCGTATGTATGAGTGCTTGCGTCTGTACTGATGTTCAAAAAATTTGTCTTTTAATTAAAGTTTGTGATAATTTTCGAAAAAAAAGGTTTGTGATAATTGACTTTCGCGAAAACCAAATGCACCCAGATGAAAATTTTCTATCCCCACATTTTCCCTCAACTTTTTCCATTGAAAAAAAAAGTGGCACAAGCCCGGCTGCCCATTTCACTTTCCCTCGCTCGCTCCCCACGTTCCCGCTTCCGCTTCTTCTCCTCCCCATTTCCCCTTCCTCGTCTTCTCCCCCTCGAACCCACCGCCGAGAGCCCCCGCCACCGGAGCCGCCGCCGGCCGCCGCCCGCCGCGGAAGCCCCGCTACAATGGGGGCGGCGCAGTCGTCCCCGGACGAGCCCGTCCTCGACCTGGCCTCCACGCTCGACGGTACGCGCATCTCCGCCACCGCGCGAAACCCTAGCCCCGCCTCGCGCGTTCCCTCGTCTCCCACGGCGGCGAGCTGACTCGGTCCCTGCTTCCTACAGCCTGCCCCGGCCCGACGGAGAGGGCGCTGCTCGCGGCGGTCCTGGATGGCGACGTTCCCCGCCTCAAGGGTGAGTACCGTACCCGTACCGCACCGCACGCCTCGCCGCCCCCCGCCGCCTCGTCCGCGGCGCGCTCGCCTGCCCGTGAGGCTCCTGTTGCCTGCAGGAGCGCTTGGTTTGCTTCGCGCGTACTGGACGTGTATCATCACGATTATTTTTGCCATCTGACACACCATGGTGGTGGTTGGTACCTACCCAATTGCCCCTGAAAAGGAAGTAGTGGCACCTACCCTTGTGATGAACTGAGGTTCTCGGCCAGATTTGGTTTTGAGATTATACCATGGTGCTTTAGGCTGCTGAATTTCCATGTTTATCGACAATTTTACCCAGATTCTGCAATCATTTTGTTTTGGGACCTGAGTCGCAGACTTACAGTTCTCATATGCATTTTATCACAACTCATCTGCCACATTTTGGGGTGATGTAGATTTGGTTCGTGCAATGGATGTGGAGGATAGAGCAAACCTTGCTGACATGGATATACTAGAGGGCGTTGGACTGCTAGGATTGGCCTCATACACGCGTCAAATGAAGGTCTGCGAATACCTGGTAGAGGAGCTTCGTCTTGACGTCAATGCCGGTGGCTCCCGTGGTGGTGCGTGCTTTTCCTCTTCTAGATCAGTTACTGCATTTTGGATTGCCATACTGTCATGTAAGCTGTTCTGTCTGATGCAACATGTAACTCAGATAATGGCTTAGCTATTTTGTTTACATATTCTTTTTAGCTCTAGCATGCAATTGCCATATCTAATTCTGAATGTTAAAAGCAGAAATTGCATGTGGAAACAAGTGGTGCTGTGCTGTCAAATTGTACGTTTTCACCGTTTCTTTTCTCTGTTTTGCACTTCTCTGGTGTTCTTGATATTATTTTTTCAAGGCACGTTGGGAAGCTGAATTCAATGCATGTATGTTTTTGTGTTTCTGCTTAACTAAATGATGCTGATGCAGGTCCTTTTGAGAGCCTTTCACTTTTTATGTCATTTTTAGCATCCAGCTCCAAGGTGCAAAGGGGAAGCAGAGCTATTTATTATCTCATTTTCTTATATACACTCTATTGGAATGATTGTATGATAGCTTGTTGGTTGATGACATGGACAAATTTACGAACACATATACATACAAGCTATTGGGGATGCTCTTATGATCAAATATGTAGCTCCCATTACATTAATTAATCATCACACATATTCTACTTTGTTACAAATAGAAGGACAAACTGTTTGATGCATGGCCCTCGGGTAGTCTTCCCATATGGTGCCCGCCGATAAAGGTGGCACGAGCTCGGTAATCTAACTTGCATGTAGCATGCAAACCAATCCATAGTATTATGTCAGCGAAGATTACCTTGATTTTGAATTTTCAAAATCTTTTCTCTCAAATCATGTACCTGATTGGTGATCTGTTTTCACCACTAGCATTCTTGTGACGAGATCTTTGAAACTAGATCCCATGTTGGTATGTTTTGATGACCTTTTTTTTCTGTCAGTAGTTTTTAGGTTATAGTGACTTGGTTACCATGTGATAGCCACTTGGTTACTGGGTTATAGACGCTTGGTTGCCACATTAGGGACATCACTCTCCCACTCATATAAGACTTGCATGGTGGTACTTCTATGGTCTAATATCATCTCCTACTTACTGGCAACAATTGAATTCTCACTCTCTGAGACTGCACAAGATTGCAATGCTTAAATACATTATTACTTGGTAACCATCTGGTAGTTGGTAGCGACAAAATGGGATCTTGTTTAGAAGCTTCTGCCGAGATGAACTCAACAATTAAGATGGGTTGTTAATCAGGTTGGTGGTTTAGGACATAAATTGTTTTGAATTTTGAATTTAGCAATAAACACTGATGGCATCGGCACGAAGTGGTAGGTTCCCCACATGCATACACCATCTTTCCTATAGGCGAGGCGCTACATTGAAATCCGCTGTATAGGAAAACTATCTGGGCACTTGCACCGATTAGTTTTTCTGTTAATATAATTAATCACATTCTGGCTTTAAAGTTGTTTACCATTTTTATGTGGTATTTTGTCAATATGCTTCCACATATAACATCTTTTAGTGCAGTTCAGAGCACGTGGGAGCATCTACCTCCCTTTCCAAACATGCAAACTGGAACACACCACACATGTGGGCATGCCTGCTCATGCACGCATACCATACTACATGTTTTATGTGGTTATCTGGTGGTGAGAGGATCTTTTAGTATTTACATGGAATGTGGTTTATCAGCCACATTTACAGGAATTTATCTAATGGCAGCACATGCGTGTAAGAAAGAAACATGTATACCTTATAGTATTGTACATTAGTAGAGCTTGAATGTTTTCACCTTTGAGATGAGAGAGCGAGATATATTGGTGACCTGACAGAATACTTGTTTGTTGGCAGGTCCACCACCTTTGGGTTGTGCAGCGTTGTGTGGAGAATTTGTTGCTGCCAGATATCTTCTCAACCATGGAGCCGATCCAAATAAGATAGATGGGACAGGCTTTGCTCCTCTTCATTGTGCTGCCAAAAATGGTCTCTCTCTCTCTCTCTCTCTCTCTCTCTCTCTCTCTCTGTGCATAAGCTCATTGATCCATTGGTGATTTTCATGAATATTAATCTGTTGCTAAACAAGAACAAGTGAATGCGAAGCTGTAACCATCAAACCTTCCGGTTTTGAATATTGAAAATACTTTCCGGTAATTTCACTGTTGTGCAGTAACTCTTTGTTCCATGTTAGTTTGTTCCACTGACTTATTTGTTGCCCTATATTTTCTATGCTGGGCTGGTCTGTTCTGGCCTCAGGATCAGCAATCTAGAAACCACCCGACAATCTTTTATGTACCTATCTTTAACATTCTTCTCTCAATCTTCTTAAAGCTATGTTGGTGAAATTGTTTTACAGAATCCTCATGGCACCCGAGAAAATCGTGTCTTTTTTTTTAAACACAGGCAATCAGCCAGAAGAACCAAATCAAAATACGAAAACGCAGCGTCCAGGAACCATGGCAGCGGAGCAGAAGAGACAGCCAGATCGTAGCAGGGGGCGGGCAAGCACACGTTGCGGCCATTGACCAGAAAGGCAGCTTCATGCACGGGTGTAGGAGAGCAGTTTAGACGCTGCAGCAGTTGACGAAGGACGGCCAGTGAATCGGAAGCCTCCTGAATTGGGACGGAATGGCGCGGAGCTGGCGGATTGAGCGGTGAGCTGATCCATGCGGCTGGATCGGCGGGTGTTGACCAGAGAGAGGCAGCAGGATTCGGCAGCTGGCGGCGCCCTGGGGTGGCAGCAGCAGCGACGTGACCTTGGGGAGGTGGCGGCGTCATGGGAGGAGCAGCAGGGTTAACCTGCGGATGGTGGAGGCGGACGAAGTAGCATCCACTCCTGGCCTTGTCAAGCGCTTGCAGCCGCTCCTGCAGCAGGGGCGTGGACCTGCAGGGAGGAGCGGCAGGGTTGACCTGCGGATGGTGGAGGCGGACGAAGTAGCAGCCACTCCTGGCCTTGTCAAGCGCTTGCAGCCGCTCCTGCAGCAGGAGCGTGGACATGCAGGGCGGAGTGACGCGGACTGCAGGGCGGGGTGACGTGGACTGCAGGGCGGGGTGCCGGAGCAAGCGGGCAGCGCGTGCGGGCTGAAGGAGGTTGGCCAGAGGCGGAGGCATGCGCGGCGTCAGGACAGAGCAGCAGCCGGCGGTGAGACAGACAGCCAGAAGAAACCGGCGGCGTGAGAGATTGGATCGGGAGACCGAAAAAAAATCGATAGGAAGAGGAGGACGAGTTGGGGCGTCCGGAGGAGACCTAAACCTAGGCTCTAATATCATGTTATGATGCAATTTATCTCTATTGCATAGCCCAAGGGGCATATAAATATTACACAAGACTTGGGGTACAAGGAAATGAAACATAGCCTAACAGGACTCCTAGACCTAATACTAATACTCCTTAACAATCATTACTTACCGTTGTCAATATGAGCCTTCAATCCCGGCAGCATTTAATTCTAGTGGTTCTTTCAGACCATGCTTTGAAGCAATGGTGTTTGATCCACACATTTTTAACGAAAGGGGGTAGCCGGCCTCTGCGTCATCATAATGCACACAGCCATGTTTGATCCAGTGATCCACACATATCATTGATAAGTTTAAGACGTGGGTGTCCGGGTAACAATATTGACCCATCTGGTTAAGGTGCCATTAATGTTCAGTTGTCGGTTCTGCTTTTGATCTTCTCATGATTGTCATTGCAATTTCTGAAAGATTTTTTTGTAACAACTTAGAGGAACTCAAATGAATTTTATGGTGAACTGATGTCTGTATCTTCAAATGTTTTGGCTTATTACAGGAAGAAAAGGTTGTTATGGAACTCTTTAGTGGCTCAGTGCACATCTTATAGGAATTTATTGCATATTTGTCTTAGCCAGCCCTTATTGTGTGTCTTTTTAATGGTTGTTCTTTATGACACCCATGCTATTCGTGTGTTTTGCTAGGGCATGAATGTGTACTGCGTCTATTATTATCCAGAGGAGCCAGTGTGGATATAGATGGCGCTCATGGGACGCCCCTGCACACTGCTTCTTACTATGGGAATGCTGGTGCTTTGAAGATTTTGTTGGACCACCATGCAGATGTAATGTGTAAATTCCATACTTTTTTCATTGACAATTTGGACAACTTGATGCAATCTAGACGGTTTATATGCTTGTTTTCATCTGTTATGTTGGACTTATCTTTGATATTTTACCAAATCTACTTTCACAAGTATTGAAGTTTTTACTGTATTGTTTTGACATGTCTTCATTCATAAATTTTCTAGTCACCTCACGTTCAGAATAATGGGAATACCTATAGTGGCCAAGTTTAGGGTAGTTCGCTGGTAACTTATAGCTTTACAAATCCAAAATAATGCTAATGTACGGATGTGAGTTCAGACATATTATGTGGCTGTGTATAGTCAAATGCGTCTAACCTGTGTTTTCTGTTCTTATGTTGTATTTGAAGTCTTATTGCTGTAACTGTTGAATTATGTCACTTCTTAGGAAACTGATTTTCTTCTTTTTAATTTGTACCCAAACAGGGTGTCAGAAGTTTCATGTACCCCTCTACTTATGGCTCTTAATTCTACCAAGCATGGAGTGAGTGAATCTGACTCACTGAACTGTGTCAAGCTACTTGTCAAGGTCTGGTATCCTGTTTGTCTTGTTTCTTCATGTCTTGATTTCTAGACGGGAACTCATTAGATTGTGTGTGTGTGTGTGTGTGTGTGTATAGTATATAGATATAGTGGGTTTTGTTATCTAATTCTTTTTTTCATTATCTGTTTTATGCATGGCATTTTGCTTTGCATAACATGCGTCCACAGGCTGGTGCTGACATGGATTCTGCTAATCCGTACACTCCCTTGGTGGTGGCAGCTACGTATGGCTTGGCTGATTGTATTAAGTACTTGCTAGAGGCTGGTGCAAATCCTAACATTCCAGATGAGCAGGTGAATCTTTGTTCCTCTTATTTTTTGTTATTCTTGATGCATATGGTACCTTTGTTGGCTCAATGTGTCATATGCTTGTGACACGGTGGATAAGTCATGTCTAACCTTACAAATCTTATGGAAAGTTTTTTCCCTCTTCGAGATTGATGCGGGGGGGGGGGGGGGGGGGGGGGGGGGCTTGTTGATTCAACTTGAACGGGGCAGGATTATTGAATGCAACCGTTCGACTCGAGCTGGACGCATACCCCTTTTGTCTTGATTTTACTGCAACAAGTGGCGGGTAGTTGACTTTTATTTAAGTTTTATGTGGAATGTTATTGTAACTTGTAAGAATATTACATGTTTCCAGAAAACAAACATTGTGGTCAAAAGGTTGTTAGTTTTGTCTTAAAAAAGGGGAGAACCATGGGGCATAATGAGTATTTTTTTTAAGTTGCGTGGTTCTTAGCATTTGACTCGATGAGTGTGAAGGGTAAGGAAGCTAGCCGAGCCTAGTAGGATCTGCGTAGGTAGCTGGAACATAGGGTCCTTGACGGGTAAATTACGGGAGTTTGTGGATGCAGCGGTGAGGAGAGGTGTTGATATCCTATTCGTGCAAGAAACCAAATGGAAGGGACAAAAGGCGAAGGAGGTAGAGGATACCGACTTCAAGTTGTGGTACACGGGGACGACTACAAACAGAAATGGAGTAGGCATCTTGATTAAAGAGCCTCAAGAAGGGGGTGGTAGACGTCAAAAGGCAAGGGGACCGGATTATCCTGGTCAAGCTGGTCATTGGGGACTTAGTTCTCAATGGGTATGCTCTGCGAGTAGGCCATAGCGAGAGCACCAAGATGGAATTATGGGAAGGCCCGAAGGACATGGTTAGGAGTGTACGGTGTACCTATTGGTGAGAAGCTCTTCATAGGAGGAGACCTCATCAATGGCCACGTGGGTACATCTAACACAGATTTTGAAGGGGTGCATGGGGGGCTTTGGATATGGCAGCAGGGATCAAGAAGGAGAGGATGTCTTAAGCTTTGCTTTAGCCTACGACATGATCGTGGGTACTTTTTAGAAAGAGAGAATCCCATCTAGTGACTTAGTAGTGGAAAACACTCGAGCCAAATTGATTTCGTCCTCTTGAGAAGAGAAGACATGCATCCTTGCGTAGGTTGTAAGGTGATACCTGGAGAGAGTGTTGTCCCTCAACATAAGCTTGTGGTGGCTGATTTTTGCTTTTGGATTCGTGTCCAGCAGGATATAGAACAAACTGGTGGAAGCTCAAGGGGGAGGTAGCTTTCAAGGAGAGGGTTATTACGGAGGGCCCATGGGAGGAAGGAGGCGATGCAAACAATATGTGGATGAAGATGACGACTTGCATTCGGAAGGTAGCTTTAGGGGAGTTTGGAGTGACCAGTAGTAGAATCGAAGCTAAAGATACCAGGTAGTGGAATGATGATGTCCAAAACCAAAAGGCTATTAAGGAGACAAAGACTGTTTCAGACGCCTACGCCTGGATAGGAGTGCAGATGATGATGTTTCAGACGCCTACACTGTAGAAGGATGATGATATCGATGAAGATGTGAGCCATTGAATCAAAGCTGGATGAATGAAGTGGCGCCAAGCGTCTGACATTCTCTATGTTAAGAGAGTGCCACAAAAGGCAAAAGACATGTTCTATAGGATGGCGATTCGACCTGCGATGTTGTATGTCGCTGAGTGTTGGCCAACTAAAAGGCGACATGCCCAACAACTAGGTGTAGCAGAGATGCGCATGTTGAGATGGATAATATATGGCCACACAAGAAAGGATCGGGGAATGTTGATATACGTGATAGAGTTGATATCTCATGGTTTTCAACTCTAGCCTACCCCAACTTGTTTGGCACTGAAAGACTGTGCTGCTGCTGCTGCTGTTGTATGTGGTTCTTGGTATTTTCCATGAAGAGGCAGCTAACCAGTTTGTATCATTTGATATTCCATTTATAGAATATTACTTGTGAAAAAAGGTCATAATACTATTACTTGTGGTGATGATGTCGTGTTGGTAACTGTTGGAACACGTGGAATGTCTTAATTATTGCTGCTTTAGTGTATCACAGTGTTGTTTTAGCTGGATGTATCCTATGTTTCTGTTGTCACATTGCGATCATCCTCCATAAATATCTTCCTCCTGTTCTTTTTTGTACATAACAGTGCGGTACGACACCAATAGAAATCGTTGCAGACTCTGGAAGAAGAGAGCTCGTGGACATTCTATTTCCATACACCAAACCCGTTCAATGTGTGCCAAGCTGGAGTGTTGATGGAATCATTACCCACGTAAAATCAAAGCACTTGAAGGACAAGGTACAAACTCAATTCAAAGCTCATTTATTTCGATGTTACAATTTGTAGAACCTTATGTTTGTCCTGTTCGTGAGATGTGTGAAATAAGGTGCATGTCATTCGTTCGCTATGGTGTGATATTCTTTTTCAACAGCATCTGTGTAGCAGCTACAATAACAAATATGTAGAAATAGTAGTGCGGAACCATCACTGGGACGATGTTAATAGTCTAGTCTGGCAAATAAAATCAGGAAGTCCTGAACACATATAGTGAAACTCTGGTTAAGAGGGAAGCAAGTACAAAATAGAAACATAATCCTATTAACTGGTCGCATGAAACAGAACATCATGATATTACTCACTGCAAGTCAGTCAAGTATGTTTTGCTGCGCATATTCATTTGTCATTATTAACTGGTTTTTAGGTGTTATCATTGCACAATTTTGCCAATACTGTTGCTTGGAGATGAAAGTACCACGTTTAGGGCATTCCAATTGTTTTCAACTAAACATGCTTATGAATTGAAGTGATAAAATTGTTGCTCTGAAGAGAGGGCTTAAGTACATGTTCTCTTAATGGTGTAGGACAAGGTAGGTCAAGATAAGAAGGCTGAGCTGAAATCACTTGGTGCAAAAGCAGTAGAGGAGAAGGACTACGCCGGTGCATCAAAATTCTACAGTGAGGTATATTGTTGCTCTATCCGTTTGAGCCCTTTGATTCTGGGATGGCGGATCGTGCTCATGATTTGGTTTGATGCAGGCAATCAAAGTGGATCCTGAAGATGCAACGCTCTATTCAAACAGGAGCCTTTGCCATCTAAGGATTGGTGAAGCACATGATGCTCTGGTGGATGCCAATGCTTGCATAAGGCTGCAGCCTGATTGGCCAAAAGGTTACTGGCGGAAAGGAGCTGCCTTAACGGCACTCAAGGTCAGACAAAATCAGCGCATTGCTGGCCTTTAGCTTGCTGTTTTACATGTCAACACCGTCTCCTCATGTAGACAATAACTATATGCTTTGTGTTCTTGTATCCTAGGATCACAAGGAAGCATGCGACACGTACATGGCTGCGATGAAGCTGGATCCTGCCAGTCAGGAGATCCGTGAAGCATTTTGGTAACTCTTCCCGTCTCGCCTTTCTTTTTCTTCAACACGTCTTCTAATTCCAAGGGTCCTTTAAATATAATAACTCGTTTTAACTTTGACTCCATACGTAACTTTGTCGTTATGTTATGCATATCATTATTCTGGCAGAATTGATAATCAAGTGAAGCATGATTTATTATCATAGCGGGTGCACTGTCGTAGCGTGTCGTTAGTGTCATCATGTGCATTCCCATGGTGTATATTTGGTTGCATCATTACATTTGAGCTGAAATCCTTGGTATTCCTTCCGTCCCTAAATATAATACCTTTTAGAGATTCCACTATAGACTACATAAGGAGCAAAATGAGTAAATCTACACTCTAAAATATGTCCATATACATCCTTATGTAGTTCATAGTGGAATGTCTAAAAGGTCTTATATTTAGGAACGGAGGGAATAGTATATTCTTAAAAGAAGTTTGGAATATATTGAACTTGCGTAGCTTGAATTGAAAACACCACGGTGGCTCCATAATAACCGGTGCTACGTCTGACATTTTCAGGGGTGCCGTTGCGGCAATGAAGGAGGAACTTGACGCTGTGTCCAGCGGCAGCTCATCTGAATCTGATTAGGGCCTGCATGGGCGGGCTGGTTTCGGCTGTGCTCACTGGTTCCCTTCCGGCTTGTTTTACGTCTGGTGATCTCGTTTTTGTCTGAGAAACCGTGAAACGTTGCGTTGTTGCTACATGGCCATGGGTGCTTGCGTGTGCGAGCGCTTTAATCAGTTTTGGCACTTAATTCATCCAAATCCGTCTAGAACGCTCCTGATGCGCGCCATTTTGAACTTTTTTCCCAGTTAGGCCGCGCTTGGCATCGATGTAATTAAATACAAGTGTAACTTACTGGCCAAGAGCTATTTCCTGCCAGAAATGAAAACGACTGGTGGAGGTCTAAGTTTTACAGGGGTATTTGAAATGGAAACGATAACCCAAACAGGGCCTTAGCCGTATTGGAGCCATCTTTGGCTCGCCTTTTCTGCATGGTTGGGAAGAAAAAGAAATGATTTCGATGAGCGGTTGGGTGGGTATTACTTGTTTGACAGGGTATTGGCTGGACGGATGATCTCAAATAAGTTGATGACCTAAAATTTGAAAGCAATTGAAACATGAGATCCTATGGTGGAGAGGCAGGGAGGCAGATATGACAATTGCAAGTGTCGAGCTCGATTTTGGTCCGTAGAGGTAGAGGAAATGCAGCGAGGGCGGGGTAGAGGTTGGAGGGGAATCGGGGGGTGCGGTCAAATTTGGCAGCGCCACGCCGACCGAGCGCCAAGAGCTTTCAAGGAGAAGTGGCTTTGCTAATGGTAACGCGGGGGTCGCGATGGCTGCCAATGGATGTCGGAGGGCGGCAATGGAGTGGGGAACGGTCGGAATTGGGTGGTGACTTCATGGGATTCAGTGGTGGTCGTGTGTGTGTGTGGGGGGGGGGGGGCGTGTTGAATGTCTTGAGCGGTGGGGCCAGGGGCGGTCGACGAAGTTGTGGCGGTGAGAACCAACCTCGGCGTGGGGTGGTGATGGTCGGCAACAAGGAAGTTTCACCATGGTGGTTGGGTTTTCGCCACGACATTTTTGGCTTTAGGGCAGCTCCTAGAGGTGCTGCAAGTTTGCAACACTTGTAGCAGAATTTTAGGGTAGTTGTAATTTTTTTTTTGCCACTGTATAGAGATAGGGCATCTTTCTTTCCGAGACAATAGAGATAAGCTGTTTTTGAAGTCCCTCAAATGTCAGTTTGTCGGGCATGGCGGCTGTTTTTTTGGTATCTGTTGGAGATGCTCTAATTGAAAGCAAATTTCAACATTTAACTTGGAATTTCGGGCATGTTTGGTTGTGTGCAGCTATTTGCACTAGTAGAAAAAGGGGCTTTTACCCCGGTTGGTAAGGGCCTTTTGTCCCGGTTTTCGAACCGGGACTAAAGGGTCGTTACTAAAGCCCTAACCCTTTAGTCCCGGTTCTTACACGAACCGGAACAAAAGGTCCTCCACGTGGCCGCTGCTGCCAGCCCAGGCAGGGGGGCCTTTGGTCCCGGTTGGTGGCCTATTGGTCCCTGTTGGTGTCACCAACCGGGACCAATAGGCATCCACGCGTCAGCATTTCAGGGGCTGGGGTTTTTGTTTTTTTTTGAAAGGGGAGGGGGTGGGGGGTTTTGGGGGGTTAATTTAGGTGTTTCATATATTGTGTTAGCTAGCTAATTAATAGAGAGAAGTGTCCTCTCTTATCTCCGTGCTTGGTCGACGCTACGTACTATATACGTATGGAGAGGACTAGACACGCTAGCTAGTAAGCAAATGAAGGAAACAGAAGATCGTCATGAACATATGCATACAGAAAGAAGTGATATCGACCACCTCTCCTTCTCCGAGAGATTGGTCGAACAACAAGTTCTCGTATATCTATCTGACACTTCCGGCTACATATATACAATAATTATCTCTTACAATATAATCTCCTAATTAAATTGTAAGAACACAGGGTCCACATAGTATTCTCCGTTTTCAGCGATCACGTGGTTAAGGAAGAATGCCGCCAATTCCTCTTGAATTGCTCGCATACGATCTTCTGCTAGGAGTTCATCCCGCATCCGAAACATCTAATTTGAAGAAGGGGGTCAATACATATATATATGAATAAATGAAACTCGACACAAATGATGGTAATGAAATAAAATTGTGAATATTATTGCTTACGCACTTCATATTGTTCGTCAGAGTAGCCCCGCTCACAGGTCGTGTGGCGGATAGACTCGCAAACGTAGTATCCACAGAAATCATTCCCTTGTTCCTGCCACAACCACTTTACAAGAAATAGAGGTCAATCTAACTAATATGCAAGCATGCTAAATGGTATTGATGAAACTAGCGCTTGAATCACTAGGAGATGTGCGGAACATGCTACTACAGTACTTACTTTCGGGTGTCTAAATTGCAGCTTCTTCGGCAGTCCCGGAGCTTTTGTGGTGAATTTTCTCCAAACCCTGCCAGACAAAGAAAACAATTACTTGATATCAGGAAATGAACAAAGTTGCTGATATGGTGGATAATGATCGATTTAACTTACTTCTCGAGCATTTGAGTCATGTCCGCATAGTCCTGGGGATCTTTTCGTCTCGAGTCTAAGACGGTTACTACTCCCTGCTCAAGCTTAATCTCTAGGAGAATATAGTGGAAGCTGCGCATGCATGCATAAGTCATCAATTACATTACCATAACCTGGACTAATAAGGGAAACCGAATATGCACAAGACAGTAACACTCACTTGATGTTGTAAGGAAAGAGTATTATATCTTTGTTTTGATTTAATACCAACGATCGTAGCAAGTTGGCCTCGGCTTCTTTGGCATGTTTTTCAACCGTATATGCATCTATGAGATTTGTGTTAATGAACCCAATATCACCGATTTGTCTTTTCTTCAATTCGGCGATCTTCAATCTGCATAATATAGTGAGGATAATTATAAATACATGCAATGAAAGAGCTGACCTATATAGAGAGACTTAATGACAGAAGTAGTACTACTTACACACAGTAGCAAGTGATCGTTGATTTATCGATGGCCTTTTGATTGAAAAACTGGAAGAACTCCTCAAATGGAACATTCAACAGTTCAATTCCAACGAGGTCATGCTCCGGTTTAACTCTCAACGTCAAAGTATTCATCCCATCAGACTCTCTGCAGGTTTTCATGTACCAATCATGTAATCTTCGCATCATCGTTGTTAGAGATCTTTCATCTTTGACAAGAGGCTTCCCGTAATGGTATTTGTGTTCGTCCACCTCCATGATTTCATAATGTACATCGTCGGGCAGGTAATCTCCAAGATTGCTATAACTGGCCACCATCCTCGGATCATTAGCGACGATGTCTTTAGACACCTTGAGCGGGGGGCACGATTGGTTCGCTTGTTCGCCGAGCTGGGCAATTTTTTCCCCAGCTCGTCGTTCTTTTAACCTTTGATCACTGACAGTACTTCCCGACCGCTCCGCTTCGACAAATGTCTTTGCAATAATGCGCTTATAGTTGCCTTTCGGCGGAGACTTTGGTGGTTTTGTTAGGGCATCCAGAGTGCGCTTCGCTTTCACCGGATCTACCTTCTCCTCCGGAGGTGGATGTTTCTTTGCTTTCACCCCTTCAAAGAAGTTCTTCACTTCAGCTCGCACGATCTTCGCGTTCTCCTCCTTGGTCCTCTCGTATGGTAACTTCTCTGGAGTCTTCAGAGAAGGACCGAATCTGTATTGCCTCCCGCCTCTGGCAGCTGTACTGCTAGACGCCGGCAGAGCAGACGAAGCGGCTGCGGCTGTCTTCTTTCCTTGCTTACGAGGCGGAGGAGAAGGACTACGACGCGCCGGGAGCAGCCGGAGCGGCGGCGGGTCTCTTCCGCCCTTGCCGACGAGGCGGAGAAGGAGGAGGCTGGCTGCTCTGGCACGCCGGCGCTGGCGGAGAAGGAGGCGGAGTGCCGCCACACGCCGGAGAAGGAGGCTGAGTGCCCTGATCACTCGCCGGAGGAGGAGGCGGAGTGCCGCCACGCGCCGGAGAAGGAGGCTGAGTGCCCTGATCACTCGCCGGAGGAGGAGGCGGCGGCGGAGTGCCCTTACTCGCCGGAGGCGTCCAGTTCGGAAGGTTAATGAGCTCCTTCCGCCATAGGCACGGAGTCTTCAGAGCTAAACCCAGCCGAGTCTCCCCTTCACCGGTAGGGTGGTCAAGCTGGAGGTCCTCAAATCCCTCCGTTATTTCATCCACCATCACCCTAGCATATCCTTCTGGAATCGGCCGGCAGTGGTAGGTTGCGCCGGGTTCAAGAGGTAAAACAGAGCCAACAACCGCCTTGACTTTGAAGTTCTGCCATTGCGCCATAAGGTGGCAATGTTGAGACTCCGTGATAGCATCCACGGGGTAGCTAGCAGGAGCCGTCAAGACATGCTCCAGCTGAAGCAGCTCGGTGGAAGCCACGCTGCTTCTCCGCTGAGATGGCGGGGTAGCTTCGGGGGTAGTTTCGGCATGTCGATTGTCGTCTCGTTCCTCTAGCGCTTGAACCCTTTCGTGCAGCTTCTGAATTTGGGTCTGCTCCATTTTTTTCCTCCTCTCCTGGCTTTTGTAACCGCCTGTGTCCGGAAAACCAGCCTTCCACGGAACGGAGCCTGGCGTGCCTCGTGTCCGTCCAGGGTGCTCAGGATTCCCGAGGGCCATTGTGAGCTCGTCGTTCTCTCTGTTTGGAACGAGCGTCCCTTCCTGCGCTGCATCGATATATTGCTGAATCTTCTTGACCGGTATTCTCAAAAGCTCGTTCGTCCAAACGCACCTCCCTGATACAGGGTCCAAGGTTCCGCCAGCCCCGAAGAACCAAGTCCGGCAACGATCTGTCCAGTTCATTGTCTGTGGTTCGATCCCTTTTTCAAGCAGATCATTCTCAGCCTTGGCCCACTTAGGCCGGGCTTTGAGGTAGCCACCTGACCCCGTGCGATGGTGAAGCTTCTTCTTCGCAGCATTCTTCTTGTTTGTCGCTGACATCTTCTTACTCTTTTCCGTTGTCTTGTGGGCCACAAATGCGGGCCAGTGATCTCTGATCTTCTCATACCGGCCAATGAATTTTGGTGTCTCTTCTTTGTCGACAAACGTTTTCAGCTCATTCTTCCACCTCCTGAATAGGTCTGCCATCTTCTTAAGAGCATGAGACTTGATTAATTGCTCTTTAACTGGCTTCTCCGGATCCTCCTCTGGCGGTAGGGTGAAATTTGCCTTCAGCTCAGTCCAAAGATCATCTTTCTGCATATCATTGACATAAGACACCTCAGGGTCTTCCTTCTTAGGCTTATACCATTGGTGGATGCTGATCGGGATCTTGTCCCTAACTAGAACCCCGCACTGAGCAGCAAATGCATCCTTTGTCCGGATGGGTTCAATCAGTTGGCCGTCGCGCGCTATTGCTGTGATCTCAAACCTTTCATCCGAGCGCAACTTTCTCTTCGGGCCTCGTCTCTTTACCGAAGTTGTGCTCGATCCGGAGGGCTAGAAAAAAGAAGAAAGACGAGTGTTAATTAATATGTGTACATACCAAAACAATGAATGCATCAATTAGCTAGTCAGCACAGGCTTAACTAATATATTTACCTGGCCGGACTCTGTTCGGTCACCGGAGCCGTCACCACGGGCTCCTTCTTGCACCAGCATTGGGTCACCGGAGCCATCATAATCATGTCTTTCCTCCTCCACTCTTCGATCACCGTAGCCTGCTTCTTCACCCTGTTCTTCCAGACCATCATTGTCGTTAAGATACGACAAGATATCACCTCCGGCTAAGATTATGTCCCCCAACACCTCTTCTTCTTGCTCGTCTCGTCCGTGCTCCATTGTTTCTGCAAATATTACAACATGGCAATTATTACACAAACATGACAGCAGGTGGATATATTAGTGCAAACGTAGACCTAGCTTATTCCGGGTTTGGGGTGGCCTCGGCAACGCTTCAAGGGTAGGGGCGCGGCGGGAGGGGGTAGGAGACCGAAATCGTTTTTTTCTAGGGTTTTGGTGTCCTCGAGAGTTTTGGTCGAGCGAGAGGGCCGGGGGGTGCTCCCGTGGTATAAGTTATCATGGTCAAGAGGGGGTATAAATATCGACCGTCCATTATGTCGAAGTTATCTGGGAGGGAGTTATATATATCGACAACGACGACATACATACATGGGAAAATAATGTTATCGGGGAGGGGGTATATCGACCCCCCCCCCACGTGTTGAAGTTATCGGGACGGGGTTATATCGACAACGACGACATACGTACATGGGAAAATAATATTATCGGGGAGGGGGTATATCGACCCCCCTCGTGTTGAAGTTATCGGGAGAGGGGTATATCGACGACGACAGACCCGATAAAACATAAGAAAATGAAGAAGAAATAAAAAGAGGAGAAGAAGAAAGGAATAGAGGAGAAGATCGAAGAAAAAAAAGAAGAAAAAAAAGGAGAAGAAGAAAGGAATAGAGGAGAGAAGAAGAAAAAAATAGAATTTTTTTCTATTTTTTCTTCTTCTCTTCTATTCCTTTCTTCTTCTCCTCTTCTTTTTCTTCTTTTTTCCTCTTCTTATTTATTTCTCCTCTTCTTCCTCTCCTCTTCTTCTCCTTTCTTCCTCTTCTTATTTTCCTTTTTCCTCTCATTCATAAAAAAATGTTCAAATAGAAAATTTCGAAAAAGTAAAGGTTTTGCCTAATGCATTGTTCATATGAATATACAAACATTTGCATATTCTACAATAATTAATATCACCAAAAAAATCTATGAACAGAAAAAAATCCTAACTTTTCTAAAAATCTATCTTTTGCATATATACATGAACATATATATACACAGAGAACATATATACATACATATATACATTTTTATAAAAATGCAAAAAAAAGATCTAAAAAAGGACATATAAACAGATATACACACATACATATACTCATACATATACATATAATCAGGAAAAAAAAACATCATATATATGTGCAGAAAAAAATCGGGAGGAAGGGGGCAGTGCCGGCCCTGACCAAGGCGACGGCGGCGCGTCGGGGCAGGGGCAGAGGCGACGGCGGCGTGGTCGGGGCAGGGGCAGAGGCGACGGCGGCGTGGTCGGGGCAGGGCGAGGCAGAGGCGACGGCGGCGTGGTCAGGGCAGCTGGGGCGACGACGACGTGGTCGGGGCAGGGGCGCGCGGCGTGGTTGGGGCGGGCCGCCGACGGCGTGGTCGGGGCGGGGCGGCTGCGCGTCGACGAGGCAGCAGAGGGCGGCGACGGCGTCGACGGGGCGAGCTCGGGCAGCCTGGCGGCGTCGTCGGGGCGGGGGAACTGATGCAGAGATGAATCTGAAAAACGCTAAGTGCTTTCTTATATACTGAGAGCATTGGTCCCGGTTCATGGCACCAACCGGGACCAATGCCCCCCTTTAGTCCCGGTTGGTGCCACCAACCAGGACCAAAGGCCTCTTTTCAGCAGCCCAAAGGGCGGGAAGCGGCGGCCTTTGGTCCTGGTTGGTGGCACCAACTAGGACTAAAGGGGGGGCATTGGTCCCGGTTGGTGCCACGAACCGGGACCAAAGGGTGGCATTGGTCCCGGTTCGTGCCACCAACCGAGACCAATGGCCTTTGAAAGTGCAAGCATCACTTAGATTATATTTTGGTGTGATGACAATGTGGTTAGTGGAACTAATGTTGGTTGCTAAAGTTTATCTCAGGACTTTGGTTCCAAGGTGTCCATTGATGGAGGTGTGCGACCCCCCAGTCCAAAAAGATCAAAGGCGTGGTTACCGGCGACTTGAAGGTTTTTCGTTTTGGTTCGATTTGAGTCGTAGGTAAAACTGCACTATCAAGAGGGGTCTTCGTGGAATTAGTGTCGTGTGGGAATGCCTCCAAGACAGATACACTAGCCCTCCTACACCTCCTCAGATATTCCACTTATTGTGTGCTTTGCCGTGGTGTCCTGTGATGTTTCATCAGAAATCTTCTGGACACCCCGTGTGCACGGGGTCTCTGACCCCCGTGCGCACGGGGTAGTCAGAATATTTCGGGACACCCCATGCGCACGGGGTCTCTGACCCCGTGCGCACGGGGTACCTCGAAACTCACTGGACACCCCGTGCGCACGGGGCTGACTTGGCCCGTGCGCACGGGGTACCGCGAAACTCACTGGACACCCCGTGCGCACGGGGCTGACTTGGCCCGTGCGCACGGGGTCCAACGGGCCGAAATCCCCTCCCGGCCAAGAACACTATATAAGCCCCCTTCTTCCTCCTCCATCCCTCAACCCTAATGTCTTGTTGAGCTCCTCTATTGCTACACCCCATTTTGCTCACTACTCTCAATCCCTCCACCCAATCTTGTTGAAACTTTGGGGATTGGGAGAGCAAGACCCGATCTACACTTTGACCAAACCAAATCGCATTCCCCGCAACATTCATCCACCATGACTTGTTACTCTTGGAGCTTGGGCTCCTAGGCGGTTAGAGGTTCCTCCGGAAGCTTCCTTGCTTGTGGTGTGCTCCGGAGAAGTTTGTAAAGGTGTGGTGATCGCCTTCTAGACCAACCCCGAGTGATTCGAGGCTCATCCGTTGGGGGTGACTCGAAGGAGATTACGGTGAGCCTTCGGTGGCGTTCCGCAAGCTTTGGCTCCGGCACCGCTCCAAACAGAGAGTAGCTCTTCCCCAAGGAAGAGTGAACTTCGGGATAAAATCCGCGTCCTCGTCTCACTTGTGGTTAATCCTTTCCCGCACTTTACTTAGCCTTGTATGCTTGTTGGCTTGCTAATTAGTTTGTTGCCTAGCATATTTAGCTTAGAGCTTGCTTGTCATATAGGTTGTGTTCACCTAGTTGCATATCTAGTGAACCCTTTTTATCCGCTAAGCCTTAAAATTGACAAGAAAGAGTAAAATTTGTAGTCTCCTATTCACCCCCCCCCTCTAGTCGACCGTATCGATCCTTTCAATTGGTATCAGAGCCTCGTGCTCTAATATAAGGTTTTACAACCTTAGAGGATATGGTCGATCTAGGGAATGAGGGAGGTGACGCACCACTTGCGGAGGATGGTCAAAACCTACCCCCCGCCGCGGCCGACGCACTTGTTGCTCCGGCCGTTGCTCCCGTTGCCCCCATTAACCCGGGGGCCCCGTTGACCGCGGCCGATATTCTTTCAATGTTTGCGGACCTCAAAACCGCTATGTTGAAAGAAGTTCGCTCCTCGGTCAAGGAGGAAATTGATGCTCGCTTAAAGCCCTCGACATCCGCCTCAAACTCATTTGATCCAAATGCGGTTCATGATGCGGATGATTCGAGAGAACCTCTTGCATCCCCGGCTCGCACTCAAGTTCCCAAGTACAATGCCGTGGAACCCTTTTACTCACCACAACCCTTGCAGCACCCTCGCATTAATCCCGTGGGGCCTCCGCCCCCTTTGAAAGCTAACGCGTTTGCTAAGTGGAAGCTAGATATGGAGTCTCATATTCGCGGTGCATCTACACAACTATGGTGGATTGTGGTCAACGGTTTCAACCCCAAGGATCCCATGAATCTCACTCCAAGAGAAGCGGTTGATGATCAACTCAATGCTACCGCCCACAACATGTTGCGCACCGTGGTGACCGATGACTATAGTGACTCCATTGCTCTACTCAAGACCGCCAAGGAAATTTGGGATCGCCTTGAGGAGGCCCTCAAAGGTGATGAAGCAATTCGAAGATCTCGGCTGGCTTTGCTCAAGCAAGAAGTCAACCTATTTGTGAGAAATGAGGGTGAGTCCGCGGAAGAGGTATATCGAAGGTTGAAGTCTCTTGTGCTCAATTTGAGAACCTTTGGGTGCACTTGGGCAAATGATGATTTCATTAAGGACAAGTTCATTGATGCTATGGTTCTCACGGAACATACCATGGTGATGATGATACATCAACGCCCGGACTATCAAAAGTTGACCGCGGCACAAGTTGTATCCACTTTCTCAACTCATGTTCTTTTGGAGACCAAGTCCAAGAAGACCTTTGCCATAGCTCAAGCCACCAAGAACTCAAATCTTGCATTGAAGGCCAAGAAAGTAGTTTCCCAACCCTCAAGGGATGAAGAAGTTGTTGAAGAGACTTGTGAGGAAGATGGTGACACCTCATGGCCGGCAAATGACTTTGCGGAAGACTTGGCTCTCTTGGTCAAGAAATATTCTGGGACCATGGCAAACAAAGGGAAGAATCTGCAAGGAAGATCGTTTGGACGAAGAAAATGCTACAATTGTGATAGCCCAAGACATTTTGTGCACGATTGTCCTTATGAGAGACGTGAAGACAAGTCCGAGAAGCTTGTGCTCAAGAAGAAGAAGTTCACCAAGTTTTCCAAGAGGAAAGATAAAAAGGCTCTTGTTCATGAGGAGTACATGTCCGGAGATGAAGATGATGATGATGATGATCATGTGGGCACGGCCGCCATTGCCATGCATGCCACTACCTCCTCCTCCACCACCGGCCTCTTCGACTCTCCCAACGAGGACAAGCCGTTCACTCATCATTGCCTCATGGCCAAAGAGGTAAAAACAAAGTCCAAATCTCTAAAACCCTTCATCCACACTCCCAATGTTTCATGTGAGATAGTGGAGGATGAGTGTGATGATGGTGTGGATAATGATGAGGAATCCTTGATGGCTTTCATGAAAACTCTTCATGGTGAAGCTCGTGCTCGTTTTAGCGATCTCCTTAAATCACTCGCCGAACGCGATGATTTTATTGAGAACGTTGAAAACCTCCTCATAGAGGAAAAGAGAGAGTCGAACTCCTTGAGCACGAGCTACATGAAGAGAGTGTCATGAGAGCATCACTTGAGGAAGCCTTGTCTTCTCATAAAATTGACTTCGTTAAAACCGATGATGCGTTGCAACTTGCTCTTGAGAACAAAGATGCCCTTAAAGTAAGGGTTGAAAAGCTTCTAGTTGATCACACTAGACTTGTTGAGGAACATGAGCTCCTTGTGACTAGTTCCAAGGTTGTCAAAGGTGACCTCATTGCCCTCACCGAGTCTTATGCTCAACTTAAAGCTACAACCATTAAGGCTCTTACTTCCGTCCCTCATATTGATTTAAATGATGAATCTTGTACGGCTAACTTTGCTCATGATTGCACCTCTCTCCAAGAGGAGAATAAGAAGTTAAAAGCCCAAATTGAGAAAGGGCTTGTGTCATGCATTCAAGGGGAGAAAAACCTCAATGACCTCTTGAGCAACCAAAAGGAGTGTGTTGCCAAGGAGGGAATTGGGTTTGACCCCTCTTCTAAGAAGAAGAAGACCAAGAAGAAGAGCCACAAGAAGAAGATCGGTCCTACTCCTCCCCAAAAAAAGATAGCATTTGTTCATGAAGGACACAAGGAGAAGGAGAAGGAAAAAGGGAATGTTGGGGATGGCAAGGTCACTAGGGACAAGGCCATTCCCAAAGAGTTTGCCGGCAAGAACAACCCATCTTATGTCCTCATGAGAGGAGATGATGGTTATACCTTTGCTAAATTTGTTGGCACTAACTATGATGATTATGCTTGGACTATTTGGGTTCCTAAGACCCTTGTTGCTAACTCTCTAGGACCCATTGCAAAATGGGGACCTAAAATCAAAGCTTGATTCTTGTAGGACTATACCTCCGGTGGAACACAATGGGTGATCGATAGTGGTTGCACCAATCATATGACCGGAGAGAGGGAGATGCTTGTGGAGTTCATTGATTCGCTCAAGGCCACTTCAAACATCTCTTTTGGTGACAATAGCAAGGGCAAGGTATTGGGTTTGGGCAAGGTGGTAATCTCTAGTGATGCATCACTTGAATGTCATGCTTGTTCAATCCCTTCACTACAATTTACTTTCTACGATTCAATTGGCACGTGCCGGTTATGATTCTCATTTCGGTGAATTTCATGTGACCGTCTTTAAGAGAAGCAATCTCAAAGTGGTCTTTGTTGGGCATGTTGAAGACAACCTTTACGTGGTTGATTTCTCAAATGAGAAAACTTATCTTGCAACATGTCTAATGGCCAAGGCCGACGTGGGGTGGCTTTGGCACCGTCGGCTAGCACACGTTGGCATGAGAAATTTACAAGCTCTCTTAAAGGAGGAGCACATCCTTGGACTAACCAATGTGTCTTTTTCCAAAGATCGTCCTTGTAGTGCTTGCATTGCCGGAAAACTTCATGAAAAAGCTCATAAGGTGACGACTATCATTACCACTTTGAGGCCTCTCGAGCTCATTCACTTGGATCTCTTTGGGCCTCCATCTTATGATAGTTTGGGAGGGAGGAGGTATTGCCTTGTCATTGTCGATGACTATACAAGATATACATGGGTGTTCTTTCTCAAGAGTAAAGATGAAACTCAAGACACCTTCATCAACTTTGCCAAAGAAGCTCAACGTCAACATAATTGTGAGATCAAGGCAATTCGAAGTGACAAAGGCACCGAGTTCAAAAATTACACTATGAACGAGTTCTTGAGCGATGAGGGGATCAAGCATCAATATGTCGCGCCATACACTCCCGAACAAAATGGTGTTGCGGAAAGGAAGAACCGGACTCTCATTGAGATGGCAAGGACCATGCTTGATGAGTACAAGTCTCCATACAAGCTTTGGGCCGAAGCCATCAACACCGCGTGCCATGCTACAAACCGGCTTTATCTTCGTAAGCTCAAGAACAAGACTCCCTACGAACTCCTAATCGGGAGAAAGCCTAACGTCAAATACTTTCGAGTATTCGGTTGTAAGTGTTTCATTCTAAATAAGAAATCCCGTTTAGCTAAGTTTGTGCCTAAAACTTATGAGGGCATATTTGTTGGATATGCATCAAACTCTCATGCTTACCGTGTTCTCAACAAATCCACCGGATGTATTGAGGAAACGGTAAATGTGGAGTTTGATGAAGATAACGGTTCCCGTGCGGAGCAAATTGTTCCTAGTGTTGTAGGTGATGAGGCTCCTTCACAAGCTATAAGGACTATGGGGATAGGCCACATTCGTCCACAAGAAACACCCCAAGTCCAAGTAGAAGAAGAAGGAGTAAGAGCCCCTCTTGTGGATTCTCCACAAGGGAAGTCATCACCGCCACCACAAGGTCAAGATGCTATGGGAAATCATGAACCTATCCAAGAACAAGATCAAGTCCCTCATGTTCCCGAGCAAGATCAAGGGCAAGCTCAACCAAATGGCGAAGAACCAATCCGTGAGGCCCAAGGTCAAGCTCTTGATCAAGATCAAGATCAATCCCAACCTCAAGTGTCTTCCACATCATCACATCCAAGTGATCAAGAACTAGAGGTTGTGAAGAGAAGGGTGTCTCCAAGGCTAAAGCATTCTCAAGGCCAAGCTTCTTCCACAAGTTCAAAACCAAGTGAAGAAGAGCTTACCCTCAAAGTGCAAAAAGCGGCCGCCAAGTTAAAGCATCTTCAACATCTCACCGACAACATTTATGGAAGCATCAACAAAGGGGTAACTATTCGTAGACGTTTGGCAAACTTTTGTGAACATCACTCGTTTGTCTCTTGTGTTGAGCCCCTTAAGGTTGAAGATGCACTTGACGACCCGGATTGGGTAAATGCCATGCATGAAGAACTCAACAACTTCACCCGCAACAAAGTATGGACTCTTGTGAAAAGACCCAAAGAACATCATAATGTCATTGGAACAAAGTGGATCTTTAAGAACAAACAAGATGAGCATGGACAAGTCACTAGGAACAAGGCAAGGTTAGTGGCACAAGGGTTCACCCAAGTTGAAGGTTTGGACTTCGGTGAAACCTTTGCCCCCGTTGCCCGTCTTGAGTCCATTCGTATCTTGCTTGCATATGCTTCACATCATGATTTTAAATTGTATCAAATGGATGTGAAGAGTGCATTTCTTAATGGTCCTCTTAAGGAGTTGGTGTTTGTCAAACAACCTCCCGGTTTCGAAGATCTCGATCACCCCTCTCACGTTTATGAACTCCATAAGGCGCTCTATGGACTTAAACAAGCACCTCGTGCTTGGTATGATCACCTTACGGCATTCTTAAGCGAGAAGGGGTTCCAGATCGGGTTAATAGATTCCACTCTCTTCACGAAGAGGGTAAAAGGAGAATTGTTTGTGTGCCAAATATATGTTGATGATATTATTTTTGGTTCCACTAACCATGCTATTAACGTTGAGTTTGAGAATCTTATGACCAAGGAATTTGCTATGAGCATGATGGGAGAGTTGAAGTTTTTCCTCGGATTTCAAGTGAAGCAATTGAGAGGAGGAACCTTCATCAACCAAGCACTTTATATTCAAGACATGCTCAAGAGGTTCAAAATGCAAGATGTCAAGCCCATGAAGACGCCCATGCCCACAAATGGCCAACTTAATCTTGATCCCAATGGTAAAGATGTGGATCAAAAGGTATATCGCTCTATGATCGGTTCTTTGCTTTACCTTTGTGCATCTAGGCCGGATATTATGTTGAGTGTGTGTATGTGTGCAAGATTTCAATCCGCTCCCAAGGAGAGCCATTTTTCGGCAGTGAAAAGAATCCTTCGATATTTGGTTCATACCCCAAACTTGGGCCTTTGGTATCCCAAAGGAGCAACTTTCAAGTTATTGGGATATTCGGATTCGGATTGGGCCGGAGACAAGGTAGACCGCAAGTCCACTTCCGGGTCATGTCAATTCCTAGGTAGGTCATTGGTAAGTTGGTCTTCAAAGAAGCAGAATTGTGTGTCCCTTTCAACCGCCGAGGCCGAGTACATTGCCGCAGGAAGTTGTTGTGCACAATTATTATGGATGAGGCAAACTTTGATGGATTATGGTGTCAAATGTGACAAAGTGCCTCTATTTTGTGACAATGAAAGTGCAATCAAGATCGCCGACAATCCAGTGCAACATAGCCGAACCAAACATATTGAGATTCGTCATCACTTCATTCGAGATCATGTGGCCAAGGGAGACATTGATTTATTCCATGTCAACACCGAGAAGCAACTTGCCGACATTTTCACCAAGCCACTTGATGAAGCAAGATTCCGCGAGTTAAGGCATGAGCTGAATATCGTGGATATAAGTAACTTGGATTGAGGTTCTTGCATACACACACATACTCTTCTAGTATCTTGTTTTAGATGTAGGCACCTAAGTAGGGGGAGCTAGCTCAACTAATGAGCTACCTTATCCTACTAGTGCATAAATTGAACAAAATCTTTCACATTAGCCATTTGAAGATGGCATTTGTGCTTCAAAGATGAGTATTGGTCTTGGGCCCAAGGTTCATATCTTCGCGGTGCCATACCAAACAAACTCAAACATGGTGGCTTCGGCCACCGCCCTCCGTTGGAGGTTGGATCGTTTTCTTTTTTATGTGTGGTTCTTCTTGTCCTTGTGTTCGTGTTTCGGTATGTGTGTGTGTTTCTCGATTCTCTTCCAGTGCAAGTGCTACACATACTCCTTTCTAGTAGTGTTGGATTTCTTCTGCGACGTGTTCAGAAGTGAGGCGGGAATGCTCTTTGGGGTCTTGGTAAGAATTTGCATTCAGCCATAACCCAACAAGCTTCTTCCTGTCAAAATCCTCTGGATACCCCGTGCCCAGGGCCCTTGTACCGTGCGCACGGGCCTCCGTGCTTATGGGGCCTTTAGCCCGTGCGCACGGGGTCTGCGGTTTCTGGCCCTGAAGAGGTGGGACGTGGGGGGGTTGGGGTTCTTTCCCACCCAGTCGCCCCCTCCACGCCCCAGATCGCCTCCAGGCCGCCGCCGCCGCCTCCTTGTCGCCGGTGCTCCTCCGTGCGCCGTGGGACTTCACTGCTCCGTGGAGATCTCCCGGGATGGGGTCCTCCTCTGGTATCCCCCTCCCCTTGTCCTTCTTTTTCCTCCTTGGATCCTTATTAGTCTAGGGTTTCCTCTTCTACTAGTCTAGGCCAGTCGTTCCCTTGTGGTAGACTAGAATCGGATGGGCATTACTGTGGCGGTTCTCCCTGCCGCACTCACTCCCGGATCTCGATCTGGAAGTGGTTGCCGCTGGGCGAACCCCGTGTCCACGGGCCTTGTACCGTGCGCACGGGGCCCCCGTGTCCACGGGCCTTGTACCGTGCGCACGGGACCCCCGTGTCCACGGTGGTCAGACCCCCGTGTGCACGGGGTACACAGTGGTGCCAGTCCTGTTTCTTCTCTGTCTTCCATTCCTCGCCATCTTCTCGAGCACTTGTACTTATTTGTGTCTCTCGTGTTTGTTGTGTTTTGTTGCTGTTGTGTTTCAGACTCTGCTGACAAGAGGTCCGAGCTCCGTCGCAAGCGCACCAAGGCAGGTTCCAGGGAATTCACTTTGGCTCCTCGTTAGCCGTCCGAAAGCATTGGTTAGGGCTCTGAGCTGGGCCGTGTTCGCCGTGCCGCCTCCAAGCAGCCAGTGATTGAAGCCTCCGAGGATTCAGAAGAGGAGTATGATTCGCAGGAAGATGCTCACTATGAGAACCCCGCAGATGCAGAGATAGAAGATGAGGATGATTCTGCTGATGATGTTGATGAGGAGGAAGGAGAGGAACATGTGCTCCCAGGAGGTCGGAATGTCAAGAATCTACCTCTCTCTAAGTGGACCAAGCCAGAGCTTTGGGCTCGCAGGCAGGATTTCCCCTATGTGCCAAACACTGATGCAGGGGTTGACCCAATATTCAAGAGTGATTTTCAACACCGTGTGTTCTCTGAGCTGATCATGACCAAGAAAAACAAGTTTGCCCCCCACAAGCAAATCAGTGTGGAGGGTCTTCGGGACAATGATCATATCTATCCCGGTGTGTATAATGCTCTTGGGAGGCTTGGCTTGATCCCGTTCGTCGCCTTCCACCATCCGTTCAGTGAAGATCTTGTGATGCAGTTCTTTGCCACCGTATACTTCCACAGTGATGAGGCTCACACTATGACTTGGATGTCTGGCACATATGAGTGTGAGGCCTCCATGGCCAAGTTCTCTGACATCATTCCGTATCAGTTCTTTGCTGAGGAGCATCCTAAGTATGGCCGTGCTCGTGAGACAGGTAGAGAGAAGGATGAGATTGCTTTTGCTTACAAGCCAGACAAGGCCTTCACCACCGGTTCTATCAAACATTTGAAGCCAACCTATGATACTATGCGTCACATTCTTAGGTACACGCTTAATCCTAAGACCGGGGACTCTCACAATCTGAGGAGCTCCATGTTGGACATCTTTGTCTACCTTCATAACAAGAAGAAAGTGGATGTTCTGGACTTCATGTTCTTTGAGATCAGGCAGTGTGTTCAGGAGAACAAGTCATGCATCTATGCTCCGTTCATCCAAGCTTTGATTGAGTCTGTCTGTCCCGCCAGGTACATTGCCAAGTACCGCACCTCCTTTCCGAAGCGTGATGCCAACTGGCTTCCGGCTGCTCCTCCACCATATGTGCCTCCCAAGAAGGGGCGCAACCCCAGGCCTGAGGATCGTGCTACCTACACTGAGGGATGTTCATCCTATGTGCGGATTCCGCGTAGCAAAGGGAAGCAGGTTGCTACTGATGCCAGTTTCACCAGAGAGGAGAAGAAGTCTCTTCTGAAGACCGTGAGCAACATGTTCAAAATGTGTCAGTCCATTCAGCGCCGTCAGGTCAAGGAGATCAACAAGGGCAAGCTGGTGAGGCGTCAGAAGAAGGCTGAGCGTGCTGCAGCTGGTGAGGAGGTTGGTCCAGGGTCCGAGGACATCGACAGTGTGGCCACAACTCGTTCTTTTCCCTTGGGGGGATGTCATTTTGATGATGATGATGATGCTTCGAGCGCACCTCCTCTTGTCTAGAGTCTCGTTAGTATCGCCTTTTCCCTTTTTGTTGTCTTGATGACAAAGGGGGAGAAGTGTTCTATTAGGGGCGTTTGCAGTTGGTTTCAGTTGGGTGAGATCTCAAGGCCTCGTTTGTTTTGGTTGTGTTTATTTGGCTTGAGATACTCTTATTTAGTTGGTTTCAGTTGGGTGAGATCTCAAGGCCTCGTTTGTTTTGGTTGTGTTTATTTGGCTTGAGATACTCTTATTTACTTGCTTTCGCGGTGTGGTCGTGAGCTACCTAGTCTATGCGAGAGACTATCTACCTTATGGAATTTATCTATGCTTATGTTGATATATCTTGTGGAGTATGATCAAACTTCTATATGTTAGTCTCACGTTTTCTGCTCACCACACTTGCATGTGATCTAGGCACCGTGTTGGGTTTTATTATGTTGATCGCATGCCTTGACAATGTGGATCTAGGGGGAGCCTCATATGTGTGTGCTTGATGCATATTCAAGCATTTTTTTCCTTGCACATATATAGGGGGAGCTCCTTTGATCAACTATTGTCACATGGCTGTTTACTTAAGTTGTATCCTATATGCCATGTCCTAACCATATTGTCATCAATGCACCAAAAAGGGGGAGATTGAAAGTGCAAGCATCACTTAGATTATATTTTGGTGTGATGACAATGTGGTTAGTGGAACTAATGTTGGTTGCTAAAGTTTATCTCAGGACTTTGGTTCCAAGGTGTCCATTGATGGAGGTGTGCGACCCCCCAGTCCAAAAAGATCAAAGGTGTGGTCACCGGCGACTCGAAGGTTTTTCGTTTTGGTTCGATTTGAGTCGTAGGTAAAACCGCACTATCAAGAGGGGTCTTCGTGAAATTAGTGTCGTGTGGGAATGCCTCCAAGACAGATACACCAGCCCTCCTACACCTCCTCAGATATTCCACTTATTGTGTGCTTTGCCGTGGTGTCCTGTGATGTTTCATCAGAAATCTTCTGGACACCCCGTGTGCACGGGGTCTCTGACCCCCGTGCGCACGGGGTAGTCAGAATATTTCGGGACACCCCGTGCGCACGGGGCTGACTTAGCCCGTGCGCACGGGGTACCTCGAAACTCACTGGACACCCCGTGCGCACGGGGTCCAACGGGCAGAAATCCCCTCCCGGCCAAGAACACTATATAAGCCCCCTTCTTCCTCCTCCATCCCTCAACCCTAATGTCTTGTTGAGCTCCTCCATTGCTACACCCCATTTTGCTCACTACTCTCAATCCCTCCACCCAATCTTGTTGAAACTTTGGGGATTGGGAGAGCAAGACCCGATCTACACTTTGACCAAACCAAATCGCATTCCCCGCAACATTCATCCACCATGACTTGTTACTCTTGGAGCTTGGGCTCCTAGGCGGTTAGAGGTTCCTCCGGAAGCTTCCTTGCTTGTGGTGTGCTCCGGAGAAGTTTGTAAAGGTGTGGTGGTCGCCTTCAAGACCAACCCTGAGTGATTCAAGGCTCATCCGTTGGGGGTGACTCGGAGATTACGGCGAGCCTTCGGTGGCGTTCCGCAAGCTTTGGCTCCGGCACCGCTCCAAACGGAGAGTAGCTCTTCCCCAAGGAAGAGTGAACTTCGGGATAAAATCCGCGTCCTCGTCTCACTTGTGGTTAATCCTTTCCCGCACTTTACTTAGCCTTGTATGCTTGTTGGCTTGCTAATTAGTTTGTTGCCTAGCATATTTAGCTTAGAGCTTGCTTGTCATATAGGTTGTGTTCACCTAGTTGCATATCTAGTGAACCCTTTTTATCCGCTAAGCCTTAAAATTGACAAGAAAGAGTAAAATTTGTAGTCTCCTATTCACCCCCCCTCTAGTCGACCGTATCGATCCTTTCAGCCTTGCACAACGGCGTGGTGGTGGGAGTTTAGTCCCACCTCGCTAGCTGAGAGAGAGCCGCACCTGTTTATAAGGTGCGGTGCGCCTGAGCTGTCGAGCTCCTTTCTAAAGCAGGCTTACGGGCCTAACCTCTTTGTACATGCCTGTGGGCCTACTGGGCCTTCTACGAGCCTGAATCCTGGCCCATGGATGGGTTTCTAGTCGTATTCAGGCCGTGGTGGCCTTGTAGGTGGCATAATTTTTATTTTTTGCCTGTTTTTTTGTTTTCTTTTTTGCTTTTTTTATTTTGTTTTGTTTCTACTTACAACAAAAAAACTTATTTATTTTATTTTGTTTCTAATTACTTATTTACTTTACTTTATGATAATTCCTTTTGCTATTAAAGTTTCTAACAAAAAAAGTTCTTTATGAAAATTATTTTTGCTTTCAATGATTTTGAACAGAAAATACTTCGATAATTTTAGTTGCATCAATTTTATATAATTTTAGTTTCAATAATACTAGAGGTTGCTTATAATGTTTTGAACAGAAAATACTTTGATAATTTTAGTTTCATAAATTTTATTTATGTTATTAAAGTTTATTTTATTTTGTTTCTACTTATATATTTTATTAAAGTTTATATTATTTTGTTTCTAATTACTTATTTATTTTATTTGTTATTTTTCATGCACCATTTTCATGCATTTACTGATTATTTTGAGCTATAAGACCCTAAAATTGAAAAGCATTTCAAATGAACTCTGAAAAGGTTGAAAGTTGGCATGGTATCATCATTTCATCCACATAGCATGTGCAAGAAAGTTGAGAGGGTTACGGCAAAAACTGGATGCACTTCGTGTACAAAACGGACAATCTCTTTCGAAGTATCAGGATTTCATACGGAAACTCGTCTGTTACAAAGGGATTTCATTTTTTAAAACTTATTTGAACTCCTGACTTTTTGTGTGTTCAAAATGCACCATTTAAAGCCACATCATCAATTTTCAACCCTTTCTGACTTCATTTGTTATTTTTCATGCATTTACTAATTATTTTGAGCTATAAGACCCTAAAATTGAAAAGCATTTCAAATGAACTCTGAAAAGGTTGAAAGTTGGCATGGTATCATCATTTCATCCACATAGCATGTGCAAGAAAGTTGAGAGGGTTACGGCAAAAACTAGATGCACTTCGTGTATAAAACGGACAATGGTATCATACTCGTCTATTACAAAGTTGGCATGGTATCATCATAATAGTTGCGGGAGAAAGTCTTCACTTCTTCTTCGCTTGTGTCATTTGCTTATTGCGCCGTAACCATGGATAATCTTCATCGTTTATCAGGATGCTTGGGTCAGCCTTGACTTTGAAAGGAGGAATTTCATGAAACTTTTCATAATCTTCAGACATGTCTGTCTTGCCCTCCACTCCCACAATGTCCCTTTTTCCTGAAAGAACTATGTGGCGCTTTGGCTCATCGTATGATGTATTCGCTTCCTTATCTTTTCTTTTTCTCGGTCTGGTAGACATGTCCTTCACATAGATAACTTGTGCCACATCATTGGCTAGGACGAACGGTTCGTCAGTGTACCCAAGATTGTTCAGATCTACTGTTGTCATTCCGTACTGTGGGTCTACCTGTACCCCGCCTCCTGACAGATTGACCCATTTGCACTGTTGGAAATATGCCCTAGAGGCAATAATAAATGGTTATTATTATATTTCTTTGTTCATGATAATCGTCTATTGTTCATGCTATAATTGTATTGTCCGGAAATCGTAATACATGTGTGAATGCATAGACC
This sequence comes from Triticum aestivum, assembly GCF_018294505.1. Taxonomy (NCBI): domain Eukaryota; kingdom Viridiplantae; phylum Streptophyta; class Magnoliopsida; order Poales; family Poaceae; genus Triticum; species Triticum aestivum. Next base: position 9,399,129 of record NC_057805.1, read on the forward strand.
ACAACGTGTCCCTAGTAAGCCTCTAGTTGACTAGCTCGTTGATCAACAGATAGTCATGGTTTCCTGACTATGGACATTGGATGTCATTGATAACGGGATCACATCATTAGGAGAATGATGTGATGGACAAGACCCAATCCTAAGCATAGCATAAAAGATCGTGTAGTTTCGTTTGCTAGAGCTTTTCCAATGTCAAGTATCTTTTCCTTAGACCATGAGATCGTGAAACTCCCGGATACCGTAGGAGTGCTTTGGGTGTGCCAAACGTCACAACGTAACTGGGTGACTATAAAGGTGCACTACGGGTATCTCCGAAAGTGTCTGTTGGGTTGGCACGGATCGAGACTGGGATTTGTCACTCCGTGTGACGGAGAGGTATCTCTGGGCCCACTCGGTAATGCATCATCATAATGAGCTCTATGTGACTAAGGCGTTATTTACGGGATCATGCATTGCGGTATGAGTAAAGAGACTTGCCGGTAACGAGATTGAACAAGGTATTGGGATACCGACGATCGAATCTCGGGCAAGTAACATACCGATTGACAAAGGGAATTGTATACGGGATTGATTGAATCCTCGACACCGTGGTTCATCCGATGAGATCATCGTGGAACATGTGGGAGCCAACATGGGTATCCAGATCCCGCTGTTGGTTATTGACCGGAGAGGCGTCTCGGTCATGTCTGCATGTCTCCCGAACCCGTAGGGTCTACACACTTAAGGTTCAGTGACGCTAGGGTTGTAGAGATATATGTATGCGGAAACCCGAAAGTTGTTCGGAGTCGCGGATGAGATCCCGGACGTCACGAGAGGTTCCGGAATGGTCCGGAGGTGAAGAATTATATATAGGAAGTCAAGTTTCGGCCACCGGGAAAGTTTCGGGGGTTACCGGTATTGTACCGGGACCACCGGAAGGGTCCCGGGGGTCCACCGGGTGGGGCCACCTATCCCGGAGGGCCCCATGGGCTGAAAGTGGAAGGGAACCAGCCCCTAGTGGGCTGGGCGCCCCCCCATGGGCCTCCCCCCATGCGCCTAGGGTTGGGAACCCTAGGGTGGGGGGCTTCCCCCTTGCCTTGGGGGGCAAGGCAACCCCTTCCCCCCTTTGGCCGCCGCCCCCCAACCCTAGATGGGTTTTGGCCGGCCCCCCTCCCAAGGGGGCCTATATAAAGGGGGGGAGGGAGGGCAGCAACCTACAGCCTTGGGCGCCTCCCTCTCCCCCTGCAACACCTCTCTCTCTCTCTCTCTCTCTCTCGCAGAAGCTCGGCGAAGCCCTGCCGGAGACCCGCTACATCCACCACCACGCCGTCGTGCTGCTGGATCTCCATCAACATCTCCTTCCCCCTTGCTGGATCAAGAAGGAGGAGATGTCGCTGCACCGTACGTGTGTTGAACGCGGAGGTGCCGTCCGTTCAGCACTCGGTCATCGGTGATTTGGATCACGGCGAGTACGACTCCGTCATCCACGTTCATTGGAACGCTTCCGCTCGCGATCTACAAGGGTATGTAGATGCACTCCTTTCCCCTCGTTGCTAGTAGACTCCATAGATGCATCTTGGTGAGCGTAGGAAAATTTTAAATTATGCTACGATTCCCAACATGCACTTAAACAAAGGGACCTTAAAATCATGTCCGTAGTCAAGTTCCCATATGTCCATTATGTAACCATAATATGTGTCCTTTCCCCTCTCGGTTGTTGCATCAAAGCGGACACCGCTGTTTTGGTTGGTGCTCTTTTGATCTTGGTCGATCGTGTAAAATGTATTCTCATTTATCTCGTATCATTTGTAAGTCAATACAGTCGAAGATGGTCCCCTGGACAACGAGTACAACTCATCACAAACAGTGGTGTCACCTATGAGACGTGTTTCCAACCAACTGCTGAAAGTCCTGATGTGTTCACATGTAATCCAGTCGTCACACTCCTCCGGGTGTTTGGAGCGCAGACTGTTCTTGTGTTCATCGACATACGGGGTCACCAAGGTAGAGTTCTGTAGAACTGTGTAGTGTGCTTGAGACCAAGAATATCTGTCCCTGCATATTATTGAGTCCCCTCCAAGCGTGCCTTTTCCAGTCAGTCTCCCCTCATACCACGATTTAGGGAGACCTATCTTCTTAAGGCCAGGAATGAAGTCAACACAAAACCCAATGACATCCTCTGTTTGATGGCCCATGGAGATGCTTCCTTCTGGCCTAGCGCGGTTATGGACATATTTCTTTAGGACTCCCATGAACCTCTCAAAGGGGAACATATTGTGTAGAAATACAGGCCCCAGAATGACAATCTCGTCGACTAGATGAACTAGGACGTGCGTCATGATATTGACGAAGGATGGTGGGAACACCAGCTCGAAACTGACAAGACATTGCGCCACATCACTCCTTAGCCTTGGTATGATTTCTGGATCGATCACCTTCTGAGAGATTGCATTGAGGAATGCACATAGCTTCACAATGGCTAATCGGACGTTTTCCGGTAGAAGCCCCCTCAATGAAACCGGAAGCAGTTGCGTCATAATCACGTGGCAGTCATGAGACTTTAGGTTCTGGAACTTTTTCTCTGGCATATTTATTATTCCCTTTATATTCGACGAGAAGCCAGTCGGGACCTTCATACTGAGCAGGCATGCAAAGAAGATTTCTTTCTCTTCTTTCGTAAGATCGTAGCTGGCAGGACCTTCATACTGCTTCGGAGGCATGCCGTCTTTTTCGTGCAAACGTTGCAGGTCCTCCCATGCCTCAGGTGTATCTTTTGTCTTCCCATACACGCCCAAGAAGCCTAGCAGGTTAACGCAAAGGTTCTTCGTCACGTGCATCACGTCGATTGAAGAGCGGACCTCTAGCTCTTTCCAGTAGGGTAGGTCCCAAAATATAGATTTCTTCTTCCACATGGGTGCGTGTCCCTCAGCGTCATTCGGAACAGCTAGTCCGCCGGGACCCTTTCCAAAGATTACGTGTAAATCATTGACCATAGCAAGTACGTGATCACCGGTACGCATGGCGGGCTTCTTCCGGTGATCTGCCTCGCCTTTGAAATGCTTGCCTTTCTTTCAACATTGATGGTTGGTCGGAAGAAATCGACGATGGCCCAGGTACACATTCTTCCTGCATTTGTCCAGGTATATACTTTCAGTGTCATCTAAACAGTGCGTGCATGCGTGGTATCCCTTGTTTGTCTGTCCTGAAAGGTTACTGGGAGCGGGCCAATCGTTGATGGTTACAAACAGCAACGCGTGCAGGTTAAATCCCTCCTGTTTGTGCTCATCCCACGTACGTACACCGTTTCCATTCCACAGCTGTAAAAGTTCTTCAACTAATGGCCTTAAGTACACATCAATGTCGTTGCCGGGTTGCTTAGGGCCTTGGATGAGAACTGGCATCATAATGAACTCCCGCTTCATGCACATCCAAGGAGGAAGGTTATACATACATAGTCACAGGCCAGGTGCTGTGATTGCTGCTCTGCTCCCCGAAAGGATTAATGCCATCCACGCTTAAACCAAACCATACGTTCCTTGGGTCAGCTGCAAACTTAGCCCAGTACTTTCTCTCGATTTTTCTCCACTGCGACCCGTCAGCGGGTGCTCTCAACTTCCTGTCTTTCTTACGGTCCTCACTGTGCCATCGCATCAACTTGGCATGCTCTTCGTTTCTGAACAGACGTTTCAACCGTGGTATTATAGGAGCATACCACATCACCTTCGCAGGAACCCTCTTCCTGGGGGGCTCGCCGTCAACATCACCAGGGTCATCTCGTCTGATCTTATACCGCAATGCACCGCATACCGGGCATGCGTTCAGATCCTTGTACGCACCGCGGTAGAGGATGCAGTCATTAGGGCATGCATGTATCTTCTGCACCTCCAATCCTAGAGGGCATACGACCTTCTTTGCTGCGTATGTACTGTCGGGCAATTCGTTATCCTTTGGAAGCTTCTTCTTCAATATTTTCAATAGCTTCTCAAATCCTTTGTTAGGCACAGCATTCTCTGCCTTCCACTGCAGCAATTCCAGTACGGTACCGAGCTTTGTGTTGCCATCTTCGCAATTGGGGTACAACCCTTTTTGTGATCCTCTAACATGCGACGAACTTCAGCTTCTCCTTTTGACTTTCGCATTGCGTCCTTGCATCGACAATGACCCGACGGAGATCATCATCATCGGGCACTGGTTCCTCTTGATCTTCAGCAGCTTCCCCCCTTGCAGCATCATTGGGCACATCGTCTGGTTCCTCTTGATCTTCAACAGCTTCCCCCGTTGCAGCATCACCGTATTCAGGGGGCACATAGTTGTCATCGTCCTCTTCTTCTTCGCCGTCTTCCATCATAACCCCTATTTCTCCGTGCCTCGTCCAAACATTATAGTGTGGCATGAAACCCTTGTAAAGCAGGTGGGTGTGAAGGATTTTCCGGTCAGAGTAAGACTTCGTATTCCCACATGTAGGGCATGGACAACACATAAAACCATTCTGCTTGTTTGCCTCAGCCACTTCGAGAAAATCATGCACGCCCTTAATGTACTCGGAGGTGTGTCTGTCACCGTACATCCATTGCCGGTTCATCTGCGTGCATTATATATAATTAAGTGTGTCAAAAACCATTACAGAACATCATGAATAGATAATTAAGTGACCAAATTAATAGAAGTTCATCATCACATTAAAACCAAAGTACATACATAGTTCTCATCTAACAACATATATATAGCTCTCCAGAGCATCTAATTAATTAAACCATACATTGAAACTATGTAAAACATTTCAATGCGAAAATAAATGCGATCATAATCGCAACCAAGGTAACAATTGATCCAACGGCATAATGATACCAAGCCTCGGTATGAATGGCATATTTTCTAATCTTTCTAATCTTCAAGCGCATTGCATCCATCTTGATCTTGTGATCATCGACGACATCCGCAACATGCAACTCCAATATCATCTTCTCCTCCTCATTTTTTTATTTTTTCCTTCAAGTAATTGTTTTGTTCTTCAACTAAATTTAACCTCTCGACAATAGGGTCGGTTGGAATTTCCGGTTCAACCACCTCCTAGATAAATAAAATCTATGTCACGTTGGTCGGCATATTTGTCATAAACAATAAATGAACCAAATAGTTATAAAAAGATAATATATACCACATCCGAATCATAGACAGGACGAGGGCCGACGGGGGCGGATACCAAAACCATCGCACTATGTAATAAGAAGGAATAATAAAAGTAACAAAATTAGACAAGTATCTATCTAAAGTAAGAATTTTTTTCTTTCAGAAAGAAGATAAGAACAAGAGGCTCACCACGGTGGTGCTGGCGACGAGATCGGCGCGGGCGATCGACGGCGGTGAAGACGGGGACGGGACGTGACGGACTGCTAAACCTAGACAAATCTCGGGGAAAATGGAGCTCGGAGGTCGAGTTTCGAGAGGAGAAAGATTAACTAGTGTGGCTCAGACATTCCATCGAAAACCTCATGTGCATAGGAGGTGAGCTAGAGCACCCAAATGCCCTCCCCTCGCCGGCCAGAAAAAACAGAGCACTGTGGAGTGCTCTGCTATGGCGATGGGGTATATATAGGCAACTCATTGGTCCCGGTTCGTGGCACCAACCGGGACTAAAGGGGGGCATTGGTCCCGGTTGGTGCCACGAACCGGGACCAATGCCCCCCTTTAGTCCCGGTTGGTGGCACCAACCGGGACCAAAGGCCTTGTGCTGCCCCGCGTCAAAAGTTTAGTCCCACCTCGCTAGTTGAGAGAGCTCGAGAGTGGTTTATAAGCGCTGCTGCGCCCACCCTCTCGAGCTCCTCTCAACTGCAGGCTTTCGGGCCTAACCGTTCTCTTTGCCTATGGGGCCTACTGGGCCTTCTGCGGGCCTGAATCCTGGCCCATGGATGGGTTTCAAGTCGTATTCAGGCCGTGGTGGCCTAGTAGGTGGCATAATTTTTTCCCCTGTTTTTTGTTTTCTCTTTTGCTTTATTTATTTTGTTTTGTTTCTACGTACAACAAAAAACTTATTTATTTTATTCCATTTTGTTTCTAATTACTTATGTATTTTACTTTGTTTATTTTATTTTTATTTATTTTACTGCTGCTATTTTTATTTATTTTACTGCTGCTATTTTTATTTATTTTATTAAGGTTTATTTATTTTACTTACTATAGTTTATTTTATTTTATTAAGGTTTATTTATTTTATTAAGGTTTATTTATTTTATTTACTATAAAAAAATGAACATAGATGCGCCTATAGAGAAACTTCAACCTACATCCATAATAAATTTCTATGAAATTCAAAGAAATTTACTCTGAATTTAGGTCAAATTCCCTGTATAAGGGCATCTATTTTCACTTTGAGAGGAGCTCAACAAGGCAGAGAGGGACGGGCTTATAAACCGGTGTGAGCGCCCTTCGGTTGGCGAGGTGGGACTAAACTCTGACCGCTACTAGGACCAAAGGGTGAGCCTCTGGTCCTGGTTCAAGCCACCAACCGGGACCAATGGTGGTGGGCCAGGAGCGAGGCCCATTGGTCCCGGTTTGTCCCACCAACCGGGACCAAAGGGGCCGGACGAACCGGGACCAATGCCCCCACGAGGCCCGGCAGGCCCCTGGCCGCACGAACCGGGACCAATGCTCACATTAGTCCCGGTTCGTGACTGAACCGGGACTAATGTGAATATTGCCCTGTGACCAAAGCCCAGTTTTCTACTAGTGTTGCCCCCCTTACACTTGTGTCCCAGTTGAGGTAATATGGACTCTAAACCATGTTCTGCACTTCGGTTGGTTGATCTTGGGCGGGGCATGTTTAAACTGGAGGACGATGGGTAGTAGCCCCGCTCTCTCGAAGTACTCCTCGAACCGTTCATCATATGGCATCTCGCACGATGTTTGGTGGCCTCTCTTGCGCAAAGGTTTTAACAACTGTCAAAATTATAGAAGTTGTGGTCAATACCTTACTAATTGACTGAAAAAAGCATATTTGGTTCTTACATGCCTAGTCTCGATATACTGCGTCGGATGAGTGGCGTTGTAACTGGCCTCAAGCCCATGATACCAAGGACCATTGGCTAGCTTATTGTGATTGGTCATCCTATGTAACACAATAATCCACACTTAGTCATAAAATTTACAACAAATATTTGACATCTATACTTGCAATCAAAATGAATAAGGCATACCTGAAACACATAAGAGAACATCTATACTTGCATACATATGCATTTCATCTTCACACACATGTCAAAGACTCTTAAAATGCATGTATTTGGACAGAGCCTACATAGCACCACACGCATGACAATGCAACATCACACATTATCGGTACATATGCATTTCAATTTATCAAATATCACCATACACCAAAATGGTATTGCAATTTGTCTGAGAAGTTAGGTGACGATGGCACATGCACATATCTCATGCATATGCACATAATCACAGACCCAATTCATCCATACATATGCATATAAGAGAAACATCCATGCTTCCATACATATGCACGTTTCCTTACTTTACCACTAACAAAAAATATTATCTCTAACATTCATCCATACATTTTTTTAAAATATCTCCAAAACATTCATCCAAACATATTAAAATCCAAGTGAAATATATATGTAATATAAGTACACATTCTTATAGATTTGCACGTAAACCAACCACAACAACCAATATGATTTCACATGGCTGGAATTTGAAGATATCCGAGGAACTATGGCTCATCTACATTGCTAAAAGTTACATAAAAAGTAGCAAGATTTAGTCACATTTTTGGGACGGGAATCGAAGGAGAATACCTTGATCTACGTAGGGTAGTAAAGATACACAAAAAATGGAGCAAAAACAGGCAATATCCGAGGGGGAGGGGGGATGGAGGGAAGGAGAGAGAGGAGGTTTCTCCTCTGTTCATTCCGAACAAGAGAAGAAAGGCGCACTAGGTGGCCTGCACGCGACCCCTGCAGCCCTACCCCTCTAGGGGTGTATCGCCGTCGGCCCTGGTAGTGGCGGTAGACCCCTTTGACACGTGGACATGATCAGGTGATGTTGCAAGGCTCTACCACCGTTGACCAGGCATTTTGGCAGTAGAAAAGGGGTCATATAAGATGACACTTTCAAACCGGGGTCAGATCTCGTTAATCTTCCACTAAAAGGCGAAGCCAACGATTTTGGCCGTGAAGGGAGGCATAGTATACATAACATTGTCTTCCTTTTCGAATTAACAAAACATTGTTACAAACATCATCGTTCACGGACGTCGTTGCATGCATGCCATGCCATGCCGGCGAAAAGGGAGTGACATTACTCTGCTCTTCCGAATCTGGAAGCCCAAACGAAAAGGGAAAAGTTTCCGCGACTAGGGCCGCGCCGCCAGCTCGCGCCAGGGTGGGTGGTCACGGGATAAAGTAGGCCGGCTGCGGGCGCGCCACCCCCGAAGCGTCCGCCTCGAAAACCCAAGCAACCCAAACCCACCCATGGGGAAAGCGAGGCGCCTCAAGCAGGGCCGCGGTGCTGGCCGCGGCGGCGGTGAAGATGGAGGCGGCGGCCGCGGCCTCCAGCGGGGGCGGGAGCGCTTCGACGGGTTCTTACATGCCCAGTCTTGATGTACTGCGCCCGGTGAGTGGCGTCGTAACTGGCCTCAAGCCCATGATACCGAGGACCATTGGCCAGCTGATTGGTCATCCTACACAACACAATAATCCACACTTAGTCATAAAATTTACAACAAATATTTGACATTTGCACTTGCAATCAAAATGAATAAGGCATACTTGAAACACATAAGAGAACATCCATACTTCCATACATATGCATTTCATCTTCACACACATGCCAAAGACTCTTAAAATGCATGTATTTGGACAAATCCTACATAACACCACACACAGATGACAATGCAACATCACACATTCATGATTTATCCATACATATGCATTTCAATTTATCAAATATCATCATACACCAAAATGGTGTTGCCCTGTGTTAGAAAAAGTTAGGTGACAATGACATATGCACATATATATGCATCCATACAACGTAGCACATATCCATCCATCCATACGTTTGCACATAATCACATATCCAGTTCATCCACGCCCGGGTGATGTGGCGAGGTTCTACCGCCATTGACCAGGTAGTTTGGCGGTAGAAAAAGGGTCATACACGAAGACACTTTCAAACCGGGGTCAGATCTTGTTAATCTTCCACTAAGAGCATCTCTAGCAGACCCCGCATCCCGCCGACCCGCAGAACGCGTTTGCAGTTCGCGGAAAAACGACTTTGCGGGCCGGCGCGGACGGCCGTAGATGCAGACCCCGCATAACGGACCCGTACCTGCATGCGGCGATGCGACCTTGCCGAGGCTGCGCGAGATGCTCCCCGATCATTCCATCGCTTGGCGCAGCCACCGGCGGCCGGAAAAGCCAAATCCGGCGGCACACGATGAAGGGCCGCAGATCCGCAACTTTTCGGCCCGCCAACGCAGGAGGGAGAGAGGGCAACCTCGTGCGTGTGGCGGCCTTTCGACGTGCTTCCGCCGGCTACTTTCGCCGGAATCTTGGGCGGCGGGGAGAGCGGAGGTGGTTGGTGGGGAAAAGCGCGGGCTGAAATGTCCTCCCATCAACCGCTCCCGCTATATGCAGGGCACCGACGGGCCGGGGGGGAGGGGGCAAACCCGCGTATTCGCGGGTTGGGGTCAAGTTTTTGCCGCGTCCCTCAAATTTTTTTGCGGGCCGGCCGCGTTTGCGGGGTCTGTTCGGGCGAGATTTTTCCGCGCCGACCCGCATTTTGGCGGTTATTTTGTGGGTCGGGGCTTTTTGCGGGGTCTGCTAGAGTTGCTCTAAACGCAAGACAACGATTTTGGCCGTGAAGGGAGGTACAGAGTACTCCCTCCGTTCCTAAATACTCCCTCCGTTCCAAAATAGATGACTCAACTTTATACTAACTTTAGTACAAAGTTGGGTCATCTATTTTGGAACGGAGGGAGTATTTGTCTTTCTAGAGATTTCAAATGGTCACCACATACGGATGTATATAGACATATTTTAGAGTGTAGATTCACTCATTTTGTTCCGTATGTAGTCACCATTTGAAACCTCTAGAAAGACAAATATTTAGGAACGGAGGGAGTACATAACATTGTTTTTCTTTTCGAATTAACAAAACATTGTTACAAACATCATCGTTCACGCACGCCGTTGCATGCACGCCATGCCATGCCGGCGAGAAGGGGGACTGACATTAGAGCATCTCCAGCCGTTCGGCCCCCCAGGGCGTCGAAAAACTGCGCCCTGGGGGCGAGCCGGCGCTAGTTCGGCCCCTAGGGGCGGCCTAGCTCCCAGCCACGGCCCCAGGCGCCCCAGCCTTGGCAAATTCAAACGTAGTTCATTCCCGCGCCCAAAAATAAACGCCACAATCCGGCGATCAAGTGGTGATCGGCGATCGATGAAAAGTTCGGCGTACAAAAATCAGAACAGAAACGCGCATCAGACGGCGAGGTCGGCCTCCGGCGTCGGCGGAGTCGGCGTGCGCGGGCTTGACGGGGTCTCTGTGCTTGGCGGCGTGGCTTCTGCGCTGCGGGCAGTCTCGGCGGCATCATCGATCGGGCTTGTTGGCGGCGTCGGCGTGCGCGTGGGCGTGGGCGGCGTCGTCGTGGGCGTGGGCGGCGTTGTCGAGGGAAGCTGGTCCAGGATGAGGCCGACATGCGCCCTGTACCACGCCTTGACCGCCTCGTCGGTGCTCTGGAGCATGTCCGCCCCGCCCAGCAGGAAAGCCAGGTCGGTGTTCCTCTTCTTCGCGGCGACGTTGGTCCGGAGTAGGTCGAGCTTGATGGCGCTTGTCGACATCAACGCCGACCACCGCGCCTCGGTCTTCTCTTCACAAAGGACGGCCCGGGCCTGTGCGTCGGCGAGGCAGTGCTGGATGGATTCCTGCACGCGAGCGGTGGCCGCGTCGGCGTGTTTCCCCTTCTTGGCACCTTTGTTGCCGTCCGGCCGCCCTTCTAACGCGCCCGAAGCCGGCGCATCCGGCTTGTATGTCTCCTTGGCCTTCTCGAGGGTGCGCCGGACTTCCGCCCACTTGTCGCACTTGTCAATGCGCTTGTAAACGTGGAGGTACTTGAACTCGGCGTCGTTGTTGCTCTGCCTATACAGGCTGAACATGCGCAGCAACTGCGCGGGGACGAACAAACAGTTGGCGGGCGCACACGGCGAAGAGAGGCGGGAGACCGGCGTGGCATACCTGATCCTCAATGCTGGCGCCGCTCTCCGGGCGAGCGGCCACCTCCTCGACGACACTATGCCATTTGTTGCACGCCCCCTGGATGCGCCCCCAATGGTTCGCCATCGCCTTCGACCCGCGCTGCATGTAGACGCCTTTGAAGTAGGGGTCGACGAGCTTGCGCTCGTCGAACTCGGCCTTGATGCGCCCAGTACGTGTCGACGCTCTGGTTCGCGCCGGTGGTCGGGTCAAGGCAGACGACTTTCCATGCCTCGGCGAGGCATTCCTCTTCCTTGGACGCCCACTTGATGCGCGGCTCGGCTGACCTGGCCGTCCGCTTCTTCTTCTTGCGCCTCCTCGCCGGCTCCTCCTCGTCCTCGTCCTCCTCCTCGTCCTCTTCCTCCTGCTCCTCGTCGCCGTAGACGTAGCCGAGCTCGCCGTCCATGCCGCCGCTGAGATCCACCGCCTCATCCGCGGTGAACCCGGGAGACGCGGCGGCCGCGGCCGATCCTTCCGCGATGATGTCGTCCATGTCGGTCTCGTCGGCATCGCCGAGGTGCGAGAAGGGCAGTGCACAACGGCGGAGAGGGGGCGTCGGGGAGGATGCGTACGCGGGCGGCGAGTAGTTGTATGGAGGGTACTGCACGCCGGTGAAGGCGGGCGAGGGCGTGCACTGGGCCGAGTGTCCATGGGGGAACGTGACATTTGGGTTGAACCCACCGTGCACGTCCCCGTCGGCGTAGCCCGGCGATCCCCATGGCTGCGGCGTCGGAGACCCGACACCTTGCTGGCCCCAGGGCGCGTACGGCGCGTGGTTGCCGGGGGGATTCATCATCCCCGCGCGTGCCGCCTCGGCCTCAGCCTGGTCCGCGGAAGCGGCAGCGGCACCCGCAGCCGCGCGTGCCGCGTTGTCACGGGCCTTCTTGGCGAGGGCCCTATTCCGCCGGTCGGCGGTGACGGCCTCCCGTCGCTGTACTTCTATCCTCCAATCGGCGTTTGTCATGCCCGGCGGCTTGGACGGCGGCGCCCTCGGCTTCCTCTGCTTTGGCTGGGCGACGGAGGCGGTCGCGGTTGCCGCGGCGCGGGGGACGACGTACTTCTTCGGTGCCATGGCGGCCGGCTGGGAGGCGAGCAGGAGAGAGAATGGCGGGAGGAAAGGAGAAAATGGGAGGGAACTGGGGAAAAGCGGGGAGAAACGGCGGGAAAAGGCGCTCGACTCGCCGACAGGGCGGACCCATGCGCGCATTTTCGCTTGTGCCGACGCCCTAGGACGCCGGGTTCTGCCTGGGTCCGCCGACACCAGATTCGGCCCGAGCCGGCGAAAAACGGGCTTCTGGAGGGCGACTGGGCCTTTTTTTGGCGCCGGCGCGGTAAAAACGTTTGGGAGGGGCCGGTTGTGGACGCGGATGGAGATGCTCTTACTCTGCTCGGCCGAACCTGGAAGCCCAAACGAAAAGTTTCCGCGACTAGCGCCGCGCCGCACGCTCGCGCCAGGGTAAGTGTGTGGGCGCGCTGCCCCCGAAGCATCCGCCTCGAAAACCCAAGCAACCCAAACCCCCACCTCAAGGGCGCTCGATGGGGAAAGCGAGGCGCCTCAAGCAGGGTCGCGGCGGCGGCGGTGGCGGAGGCGGCGGCGGTGGCGGCGGTGGCGGAGGCGGCGGCCGCGGCCTCCAGCGGGGGCGGGAGCGCTTCGACGGGTTCGCGCCGGGGAGCTTCCAGAACGTCTCGTCGGGCATGGCCTACTTCCCCTCCCAGGACCGGGTGGGCTACATGAGTACGTCGTCTCCGGTCCTGTCTCCTTCGTTTTCCTCGTCCCTTGTCCTTCTAGATCCGTTGGAGCCGACGTCTCTGATGGCCGCCGCCGCCGGCGCTGTTTGCTCCTCTGCTTGCTCATCCAGGTCAGGAGCAGAGGGAAGGGCTGGATCGCATGCTCACCTCGGAGATGGTGCGCCGCCACATCGCGGAGTCGGGCGTCGACCCCAGCGAAATCTTCTGTGAGAAACCGAGAATCCCACCCCCTGCCGAAATTGGCCTGTTTTTCTCTCTTCACCTAGAAAGGGTTTGTTTGGATCTGTGCCGCGCGCGCGTGCATTGTGGGGGTTGTGCACGTGAATGTGGTTTCCGCCTTCTCCTGGAGGAAATTAGTGAATGAATACATGTTTTTTAGTCTAACCCTATACCTATCTCAGAGCCAAGAGGACCATCATCTGCATCACTAACAGTAGGAGATCGATAGTGCATTCAACCATTGACCGACTACACGATTTAGCTCTCGCTGCATGAATTTTAAAGTTAAAGTTTGTCTAACATAAAAATGTAAATTGCTCAGCGCTACGACGAGCTCATGCCAAATCACAGAAATTTGTCATCGCCATATCATCAAAATAAATTGCATCTGTGGACAATTTGTTTTTGACGGTTGTACGACGAGCTCACGCCAGCCTGAACCAGGGTACATTTACATAGGAGTGAGTGAAGCGCATAGCAGGTCCTTGAACTATTTCAAGGGTGTCACGTAGGTCCTCAAACTATGAAAATCATGATCCAGGTCCTTGAACTACGGCAAGTTTGTCATGCTAGGCAACATAATCCTTAGACTACTTTGGTGTTGAACTGATTTTGGACCTAGATGACACACTGCACTTTGAGGACTTGGATGATGATTTTCATAGTTTGAGGACCTAGGTGACGCCCCTGAAATAGTTCAGGGACCTACAATGCACTTCACTCTTTACATAGCAGAAGAGAGAAGGGGGGGGGGGGGGGGGGGCGGTTAGAGAGTACAAAGCATTTAACACGTGTATGCAAATAACATAAATTTCCATTGCATCCAACACATGTATGCAAGCAACAACACATCTACGGACAACCATTATGATACAGTCTACACTTCAAGTAGTATTAGAGACAGAGAAACATACCTTTTAAATTGTGTTTTGAAGAGTTGGTTGACAGTGGTGGAGCTAGGAGCCTAGGATTCAAATAATGGGCCCACTAAGCTAAAATAATGGTCCAATGAAAAAAAATTAAGACCCATATGAGCAAGTTTCATTTCATAGCAAAGGCGATGCTACAGAAAGTAAGTGTATCAGACTTTTTTCAACAAAGGGTGGAGTTTATTTGCTCAAAAAGGAGCATCAAGAGAATACATACCCTAAGAGCACGCACCCAGCCTTGCATCGCCAACACCAATGCACACACAAAAAACACGCCGGCAATAGCAAAGTCATATAAGACCAAAGCTATGTGTAGGCGATTTAAACGCAAGACAGTGATTTTGGCCGTGAAGGGAGGTGCAGAGTACATAACATTGTTCTTCTTTTCGAATTTAACATAACATTGTTACTAACATCATCATTCACACACGTCGTTGCATGCGCGCCATGCCATGCCGGCGAGAAGGGAGTGACATTACTTTGCTCTCCCGGACCTGGAAGCCCAAACGAAAAGGGAAAAGTTTCCGCGACTAGCGCCGCGCAGGGTGGGTGGCCTCGGGATAAAGTAGGCCGGCTGTGGGCGCGTTGCCCCCGAAGCATCCGCCTCGAAAACCCAAGCAACCCAAACCCCCCCACCTATGTTTTCAAGGCGTCCAGGTGCTTTAAGGTGCTGGGGGGCGCCTCAATGCCTAGGCGCTCAAAGCGCGAGGCGAGGCGACGCCTTAGACACTTATTATTAGGCGCTAGGGGTACTAATATGGCAGCCTTGGGAGAGGGCTGCCGGCGGCGGAGGAGCTTGGTCGGAGAGGGGGAGGGCCGGCGGAGATGGATCTTGGCCGGAGAGGGGAAGGGCCTGCGGAGGAGGAGCTTGGCCGGAGAGGGGGAGGCCGGCGGAGGAGGAGCGGATCTGGGCCGGCGGCGTGAGAGGAGAGAGCGCCTCTCTCTTTTCCCCTCGATTTGGAGTCACGGGTGTGTTCCCCTCTCTCTCCTGCCTCTGTTTACCCCCTCTCTCCCGCCCAATTTCTCTTCCCTCCTGCGAATTCCTCTTTCTGGCGCGCGCCAGCTGCTGGTTCCCGCTCAACCTGCCCACGCATGTCCAGGGCGTCCAAAATCAACTAAAGCGGCGCCTTGGACGCCTCAACAGCACAAGGCGAACGCCTTAGATAGAAAACTAAGGCGACGACGACGCCTTGACGTCCCCGAGCGCTCTGACGCCTAAGCGTCGCCTTGAAAACAGAGTCCCCCGCCCATCGCTTCTAGGTGCTCGATGGGGAAAGCGAGGTGCCTCAAGCAGGGTCGCGGTGACGGCGGCGGCGGCGCCCGCGGTGGAGGCGGAGGCGGCGGCCGCGACCTTCGGCGGGGGCGGGAGCGCTTCGACGGGTTCGTGCCGGGGAGCTTCCAGAACGTCTCGTCGGGCATGGCCTACTTCCCCTCCCAGGATAGGGTGGGCTACATGAGTACTTTGAGCCCCGATCTTGTTTAACTTCTCCTCCTCCTCGATCCGTCGGAGTCAAGGCCTCTGACGGCCGCCGCCGCCGGCGCTGCTCGTTCCTCTGTGTGCATGCGTCTAGGTCCGGAGCAGAGGGAAGGGCTGGATCGCATGCTCTCGTCGGAGGCCGTGACCCGCCACATCGCCGAGTCGGGCGTCGACCCCAACAAAATCTTCTGTGAGAAATCAATCCCCCGCCTTCCCACCCCCTGCCGAAATTGGCTTGTTTTCCCCCCCTTTCTAGCAAGGGTTTGGGTCTCGGTCTCAAAGCTAGCTAAGAGGGCCATCATCTGCATTACTAACAGTAACTGTAGGAGATGCGGCGTCCAGTCATTCACCAACCACACTCGATTTCGCTCACAACATTATCCGAATCTAAAAGTTGGAAAAGTATGCCTAAGACACAAAATCAATTGCTGTGTCGTCCTAGCATCCAAATCTCAAGAATTTGTCATTACCGTATCATCCAAATCGTCAAAAATAAATTGTGTCTATGGACGACCTGTCGCTAAAATGTTTAAGAAAACAACAACACATCTATATACGGACAACCATTATGCTGACAGTCCTTCAACTAGTACTAAAAGATAGAGGAACATGCCCTTTAAATTGTGTTTTGAAGAGTTGGTTGACAATGGTGGAGCTAGGAGCCTAGGATTAAAATAATGGGCCCACCAAGCTTAAAACAATGGTTCAATGGGGAAAAGAAAATCAAGATCCACATGAGCAAGTTTCATTTCACAACAAATGCGATGCTGTAGAAAGTATATCACACTAATTTAGTGGAAATCATATCACACTCCGCAATTCTCTGTGTGGCCCACGAAGTTCTCGAATTGGCATATTTTACTCGTCATGTTTTAGGTGGTTTTCTTCACATTTCATACAAATAGACATTCAACTCAGCGCAATCTCCATTTTTGTACAAATAGCACAGAAATCAGCAAGGCGTTGAATAATGGAGACTTTAGAATGGACACCAAGGTGTCGAAGGAAGTTAGCACTACCTGCCGCATCCCTGATTTATCTGCTCAATCACCAAAGTCTGGTCTCTCCACTGGTCGTAGCGGTGTCAATGGATTCGCCCCATGTTGAAGCTGCTGTATAGCACCATTCTGCTTGTTGTTTGTTATTTTGCAATCTCGGGCTATCTAGGAGTGGATAGGTTGAGCTCATTGGGACCTTGGGGGAGAGAATGTAGGAAGGGTAGTTCGGGAGCAGGCTGGGAGCCTGGTACAAGCTCACGTCTTTGTCCAATTATTATTTTGGTATATTTGTACATTATAGATATTACAGAGTAACCCCTTTATTTTGCCAAAATAATGGTTGTCCTACAGTTGCTCCACCCACTATATTTGGTGGCGCGGATGGGGACCGCAGTGAGTCGAATGACTCTGTGAAGATGGAGGACATGGGGCCACTGCATGAGGCAGCATGCACGGGGAAGATTGAGACATGCCAATACTTGGTGGAGCAGCTTGGGTTTGACATCAATACTGAAGCTAATGATGATTCAGGTATCTGCAGTGTGTATTCTTGCTAGATTAAATGGTTCATTAATTTGTTTTTGTTGGTGACGTAATGCAAGCTGTTATATAGTATGATGTAAATGTGTCCCTTATAATATTTCTAAACTCCCATTCTGAAAGATTTTTTTTCCAAAAATCGACCCTCTGGTTTCTCGTACCGTATCGTTTGTTTACTATTCCGTAGTGTTGGCATGCTACCGTTATAAATGACATGCAAACACGGAAATTCAATTTGGCTCCCGGTAGCACATGCTCCCTGGCCAATTTTTTTCTCAAGTGTAAAAAAAATTGAGACATTTTTTTTTGTGATCTTTGTCACATACGAATGCTACCTGTAAATTTTGAGGCAAAAAGGTTAAGCATTTTGTCCTGTGCAAAAAAAAAAAAACAAATCGAAGACCAAATGTCACCCCAAATTTGTTTTTTTCACCAATGAAATACTGCTGCTCCATTCCACATGAAAATTCTCAAGCAGGCTTGCGACACCAACACAATCATCTACAATTTTTTTTAAAAACATTTACTATTTTTTTCGTTGTACTGTTCACCCGGGAGCATGTGCTCCCAGGAGCCAAAACGCCGCTCCCATGCAAACACTGATAATGTGTTGAACACTTGAACTCTGGCTTTCGCACTTTCAGGTTGTAATTGTGTTCTGTACACTATGATGTGTTTGCTTAACTTTATGCTTCACATTATACTGTGATAGTCTGGTAAGTCATTTATGTAAGATCTGATTACATTGCTTAATTTTTACCATTGGCAGGCATGACACCTTTGGCTTGTGCGGTGTTGCGTGATAAATCAGTTACTGTGGAGTATTTGCTTGACAAAGGTGCTAATCCCAATAAGCAAGACAACAAAAGATTTACTCCTCTGCACTACGCTACAAAAGAAGGTTCTCTTTCTGCACCTATTAACAACATAAATATATACTTACTATTTTTTGCTCACGAAAGAAAATTGTTAATATTAGTGCCTCTTTATATTTAATGTCCTGATGATCTGGTTGAATGACCATTGTCACTTTGTTTTTAGACTGCATATTTACATTATGCCTAACATGTGTAACAGTCCTCATGGATTCAGTTTTCTACCTCTTTGGCTCTTTGTACTCTCCAACATGACATTGAATTCAATCGTGTATTTGCGTGTTCTTAGATAAAGTTTGGCATGTGCACTAGGGTATGTGGATATCTTGAACGAAACATACTTTACTTGAATGATATAGTCCTGATCTATTTTTCTGTCCATTTGTTCTTAAATAACCGACTGAAATAAAATATTATTCTTCATGCCACTGCTTTTTTACCTAGGGAATAACCGACTGGTACGACTCTTGCTGTCAAAAGGAGCTAGTGTTGATGTATTCTCTTCTGAAGGGACACCGCTACATGTCGCTGCCTCTTATGGGAAGTCTGGCATCATGCAGATTTTATTGCAGCACAATGCAGATGTAATCATAATTTAATTTAATATTTAGTAGTTTAGGAGCATCACTACCTGTCAATTGACCTCTTTCTCTAAAAACATGTAGCCAAACACGGTTTCGGCAGATTTAGGCACACCCATGGCTGCAGTTCTTTGTGTTGCTTCTGGTAGAATTACTGAGTCTGATGCTTTAAAGTGCATGAAGCTCCTTGTCAAGGTCTGGTGGACACTTCACCCTCCTTTTTTTATCTTATAAATGGTTCAGGAACCCAATAGGGATTTATTTACTGGATTCCTGTTTCTTATGTAAACTGGAAATGTCCATACACTCATTTATCTTATTATTCCACAGGCTGGTGCCGATTTGAATTGTGCAAATCCTGATACTCCATTGGTGATAGCAACTAGCAAAGACTTATCTGAATGTGTTGAGTATTTGCTGGAGGTTGGCGCAGATGCCAATATTCCAAGCAATCAAGTAAGTTCTTGATTCTTGCTATTACTGTTGTTAATTGATTTTTATGGTCATTGGTACCCCCTCCAAGGTTTACAAAGCCCGCACACATTTTGATACTTAATTTGACCATCAGTTTGACTAATCAAATATTAATTATATTCCATAAAAGATATATCATTGAACTGGTATTTAAAAATTGTTTCCAATGATGTTGTGTTGCCAACTCTTGGAGCACGAGGAAATGCTATATCTTGGTTATTGCTGCTTTGCTCTATCCTTTTGTTTTTAACATCCTAACCAGATGGACCATAAGTTTTATGTTGACACATTGTAATCATGGTACTCCCTCCGTTTTTATTTACTCCGATATTAGCTTTGACTGAAGTCAAACTTTATAAAGTTTGACCAAGTTTGTAGAAAAACAGTATGAGCATTTACAGTAACAAATTTGTATTATATGAAAATATATGCAGTGATGAATCCAATGATATATATTTGGTTGTATATGTTAATATATTTTTCTACAAACTTGTTGAAAGTATATAAAGTTTGACTTTAGACAAACCTAATATGTGGAGTAAATAAAAATGGAGGGAGTATAAAACTATCTCTGCCTTGTTCTGTTTTTGTTACATAACAGGGCCGTATGGCACCAATAGAAATGGCTGCAAACTCTGGAAGAAGAAAGCTTGTTGAGATTCTGTTTCCTTTCACATTGCCCATTCAATCTGTGTCAAACTGGAGTGTTCAAGGAATCATTGCCCATGAAAAGTTAAGGCAATCAAACAAGGTAGGAATTAAAATCTAAGCTCAATTACTTCGACACCCCAATTTGTGGCACCTTATATTTTCCTGTTCTGAGATTAAAGCCGTGTTCGGAATCCATCCCATCCGCTCCGACTCCGCGGAGTTGTGGAGCTCAGTTTAGGCCGCTCCGTAAAAATGAGCTAGAGGCTCGTCCGCTCCGGAGCGGAGAGGAGCCGAACGCGGCCTAAGTGTGAAGTAAGTTGTTTGTTATCTGTTCTGTTTAGTCTTGACCATGTATGTTTTCCGCTAAATTTTCCTAGCAGCTAACTAAGAATATATGTAGAAATATAAGTTCGGAAATATCATTTAATTACATTGTTACCTAATTTAGAAAAAAAAACTTCAGGACGTGAACACACAATGGTGAAACTGTGGCCAATACTCAATAGGGAACCCAATATTAAAACAGAATGCTAGTATCTGCTTAAAAGAAGCCAGAACATAAATGGGTTGCTCATGGAGATTACATCCTGATATTTACTCATGCAAGCCTGCCAAGTAAATTTTGCTGCAGATATCCACACCCATTTTTGGTCGGTTTTGAGGTGCGAAGCTGTGTCTTGTAGAGGAAGTGCCGCAATTAGGGCATTCCAATTGTTTATGTCTAAACTGCCCATGAGTTCAAGTGGAAAAAGATTGTTGCTCTGAATAAAGTGCTTGAATATTGCTAGTTTGAGTTTTTTAAAGCTGTCACTTAAGCTTCTTCATGTCTGTTAACTTGAAATTTTTTTATGTGTCATGGCGTGCTCAATATTATGATTAAGGGTAAGCAAAGTGATAAAGACAGCAATTTTCAGCTGAAATTAAATGCAGAAGTAGTAACCAAGAAAGAAGACTCTGGTGCACCAAAGAAGCCCTGTGCCAAGGTAATATCATTGGACATCTTCCCTATTTTAAAGCCGATTGGTTACATAGTGCTTATTTTTACACAAGATACCTGCTGCTGATATGCATGTTTTTTATTGGTATAGGACAAGGGAGGTGATAAAGATAAAAAGGCTGAACTGAAATTACTCGGTGCAAAAGCAGTCGAGCGGAAGGACTACGCTGCTGCATTAAAATTCTACAGTGAGGTAGTATATTGTCGCACCATCATATCATATACTACCAGAGCGCTCTGTTTCCATTTCTATAGTGCACTGCTAGCTATTCATCATGAATGAAAATGAATTATGATTTCTTACTTGATTCTGGGATGATGGATTGTGATTCTTCCTTTTTTTTTACCCAAGTTGTGCTTGCCTTTTGAGAATTAACCATATGGTTTGTTTCGATGCAGGCAATCAAAGTGGATCCTGAAGATGCAACGCTTTATTCCAACAGGAGCCTTTGCCATCTAAAGAGCGGCCAAGCGCATGATGCTTTGGCTGATGCCATCGCATGTGTAAATGTGCAGCCTGATTGGGCGAAGGGTTACTATCGGAAGGGAGCTGCCCTCATGTCGCTCAAGGTGAGATAAAAATTGCAGTCTGGCATTCTTTTGCTGCTTTACACGTCACTCCGGCCTCATTTAGACAATCTAATCTGCTTCTTGTTTTCATCATTCTTTCAGGAGTGTAAAGAAGCATGTGATGCATTCCTGGCTGGAGGGAAACTGAATCCTGCAAGCGTGGAGATTCACGACGCATTCTGGTAGGCCTTCCATCTGTCGTCTTTGTTTTCTTGAAGATCTGTTCTCGGAGCAAGGGTTTGGTTTAAATAGCACCGAGATTTGATTCCAAACGTACCCTTTTCATTCATGTTATTATTGTGCATATAATTCTGGCCAGAGTTAAGCAAGTAAATCATGTCTGTTTGATCCCATTGTTTGTACGCCCTATCATTAACATATATTTTTTGTCGACTTCTTTATTTTGTTGTTGCAACACTGTAAAGCATAAATGTTGGCTACCTTGGAGGCCTTAACAGTTGGTTATACCTGGCATTTTCAGGGAGGCGATTGAGGCAATGAAGAAGCAACATTCGGATCGACAAAGCGCAGGCCCGGTCTGATTAGAGCCTTCGTGGGCGAGTTCATGCATGGTTCGGTTCGGTGGTGCTCCTCTCGGGCTTCCGGTTCTGTGTACGTGTGATGAAGTGGCGTTCTTCTCCCTGCCTTTTGGTTCTAAACACAGGGAGAAGTGGTGTCGAGCCGTGAATGCTCGGTTCCTTTAAAATGTGTGTAACGTCCCGTAGCATATACGTTTATAGATCACTAAAGTAGTGATCTAAATACTCTTATGTTCCTTTATGGAGGGGTACTTTGTGATGGACGAATCGGTTTTCTCCTTACCGATACTTCTATGTTGCATGCTGAAGGCGTGTCAAGTGCAAGTGTGTTCTTGTTCCTCACAAACATAAAAACGCGAACATACTGACGGTCATACAAATGCAGAATAGCGGTAGACCATACTGAAGCCCTCCTTGACACGCGATGGGCAAATTCGCTGCCTAACAACTCCCTGCACCACAAACATCTCATACCGTCTACACAAGTAAGGCCATACGACAAGAAAAAAAAACACAAGTAAGAGATTGTGTGTGTATCCTCAAAACAAAAAAGTAAAGTGTGTGTTTTTTTTTAAAAAAATGTGTCATTTGTTGAGGATTCCTTTTTTTACGATTATGATTCATGAACATTTAAAAACAATTGTCAACTTAAAAAAAACATTGAACATTTTTCTAAATTCATGAATATTTTTAGAGTCAATGTACATTTCAAATTTGTGAACATTTCTTTTACAAACTTTATTTCAAATCTGTGAATAGTTTTTGAAATCCAACAATATTGTTTAATTCACTTTTTAAAAAATCATGGTTTTTTTAATTCGCAACATTTTCAACAATGAATGATTTTTAAATTTGTGAACATTTTTTTTGCAAACTTTATTTCAAATATGTGAATATTTTTTGAAATCCAAGAGTATTGTTAAATCCACTTTTTTAAACATGTTTTTTTAATTCGCAACATTTTCAACAATGCATGATTTTTAAAATCTGTGAACATCTTTTGATTTAACGAATTTTTCAAAAAAAAAAACAATTGATTGGCAATTGTACGCACCTATGTTTGGTGTCGCCTCTCTCACATCCTCAACGTCTTTTTACTAGTAGAACGTCCATCTATTACAACGGGTTTCTAAAAAAAATGCTACTCACGGAGCTAAAAAAAACCCGAGAACAATGCCGTCTTAGCTAATACATATTTTCTTTTTGACAATCAGGTAACACACGTCATATTATCAAACACAATAATATTATTGACAACTCAATAATACGATGAATGTCATCCAAACAAATATCCATCACTGATCCAATGCCTATGTTTTTCTCATATTGTGTTTGCTAAACTACAATTGTTATTATTGCTATTGTTACCACTACTATCAAAACTATCAAACTACTGTGCTAGTAAACACTTTACTGCAGAGAAATAACTTTTCAGGTGTGGTTGAATTGACAACTCAACTGTTAAAGCTTATAAATATAGCTCCACTTGTGCCAAATCAATAAATTTGAGTGAAATACTACACTCCAAGACTGTTGCGATTATCTATACTTGTGGGTCATCACCGGCCCGCCTCATCTCCGGTGGCCTTAGAGCAATATGGACGTGGTGGATCCCGGGCCTTGCCGGTGCGAGAGCTCCGTTTTTAGATGTGTTTGCGAGTTTTGTTAGGTTTTGTGTCTTGCTCCGAAAGGCGAGACAATGGCGGCTCCTTGGAGATGGAACAAGGTTCTTCCTGCCTATCCCTGTTTCGGTGGTGCATCTAGCATCAGCGGTGGGCGTGTGTCTCCCGGCGGATCTGCCTCTGGTGGATTGTTCATTTACATTTGTGTGTCTTCAGTTGGATCATCTACGCTACTCTTTTCGACGACGGTTGCTGGTTCTATGAGGTCTTAGCACGACGACCGTTTACTACAACAAATTTTGCCTGGCTTCGGTGAGGAAGAGGCGACGACAGCGGCACACCTTCGACTCGCTTCAGTGTTTATAGTCATCGCTAGGTGGTCTATAAACCTGGATGTAATTTTTATTATTTTTTGTGTTTGTTGTACTGCCGTGATGAGCGTGCGTGCTCAAGGGGACGTGAAGTCAAATTTCCACGAGTAAATTGCAGAAAACCACCAGTTTGAGGGCTAGGTTAGCAGAAATCACTATGTTACAGTTTCTTGGCAAAAAACACCAACTCTCTTGTAAACAATTTGCAAATACCACTGATCGGTGGATCGGGCACCGATAAGTGGATTTATGACAGGTGTGGCCCGGTTTTTGCCGACGTGGCGCTGTCAGCTGGTCGGACAGCCGTTAGACGCTGTTAGACGGCGCCGTTCGTTCTGTTTCCTCTTATCCCCCGTCTTCTTCCCCCGTTTCCCCCTTATTCTCCCCTGTTCCCGGTCGTGCGGCGCACCGTCCCCGCCCCCCGCCGCAGACATGAGTCCGGCGAAGTCGAGCGATGCTGGCGGCGGCGCCCAGCCATCCACTGGCGAGACGTGCGGGAGCTCGAACCCTACGAAGGCGACGACAGAAGAAGATGAGGAGGAGGACCTGCAGTACTCGGTGGAATTCAGGGCGGCCAGATCATTCGGCGCGTCGGTGAAGGCAAATCCAGTTGGAAGCTAGCACATTGCTTCAGCTTTCGGCGGCGTCTAGTGAGATCCCAGTCCCATTCCCCTCCCCAATCACATTCCCTTCTGTTGCTAGGGTTAGGGTTAATGTAGTTCTAGGGTTTGTGTGTGTTGTAGTTCTAGGGTTTGTGTGTGTTATAGTTCTGTACTTAGAATGATATAGTTCTTTAATTAGATGCTTACAACTAGGGTTTTTGTAAATAGAAGGATATGAATTGTTGCACTCAAATGATGTTCTGCTCTGTTCTGTACTAGCTTGCTTCAGTTTTCCTTAAGTACTTATAGTGCACTATTGTATTATTATTTGCAGTCTTGAAGATGAGGTTTGGGAATTGAGGATGCATTTTCATGACAGAGATAATATTGAAAGGAGTATGATGATGTCAGACATCACATATTACAATTTGGTAGCACTTATGGAGACAGAAGGGTATGGTTTTAGAGATTATATGTATTATGTGAGGGACCCTGGGCTAGGGATTGAAGGAATGGAAGAAATAGATGATGATGATGATAAGTTAGAGGAAATTTTAGACCACATAGCAGAGCAGAATAACAAGATATTGAATGTGACAATAGTTAGGGCCAGTGCAGAGAAAGTTCCCAATATAAATACCAGTGTTAATGTCATTGAGATGCAGACCCCAATAGAACAAATTGGAGAGCCCAAACTGTATCAGATTGATGATGAAGGAGTGTTGTTCAATGCTGAAAATGTGCATGTAGAAGCTGAGAGTTGTGATGCAGGAGGAGAACAAGAGCCAGTGCCCTTGCAGTTTGACACACAGCAGAGCAGAATAAATGTGAGCCTGGAACCTGCTTTAGGTGATGCAGTAGTGAAAGAATACCATGTGACTGACAATTCAGAGGAGCAACTGTTAATAGAGCAAGAAATGGAGGAGAAAAGGAGAAATGAAATTGAAATGTTTAGGAAGAACAAGAAGGAAAGAGCGAAGGAGACTTGTTTGAACAGGAAAGCGGCAGTGATGGACAATGAAGAGGATAGTGATGATGATGATCTGGTAGAATATGGTGATCATGCAGTGGTTAGTTCATTGCATGCAATGCTATTAATTAGCAAAAAAACATTAAGTTTTCTTGTTTTCCTCTCCGCCTTGGTCGCGGTGCACATCGTAAGATGACTTACACACCTAGATGGAGGGAGTACCAAATTTAGGTTTTTTGTTTTGTTTTGGCAATCTCAGGTAATACAGAGTGCACGAATATGAGTTACATATTATGCTGCTGTATACAGTCGAAACGTGTGACCTGTGTATTATTATGTTCTTGTTGTATCTGTAGTTGTATTGCTGTGACCTGTTGAATTATGTCACTTTTATGTAGGAAGTGATTTTGTTCTCTTAAATTTGTAGCCAAACAAGGTTTCAGAAGTTTCAGGTACCCCTCTTGTTACGGCTCTTCATTGTACTAAACATGGAGTGAGTGAATCTGATTCATTGGAATGTGTGAAGCTACTTGTCAAAGGTCTGGTATCCTGTTTGCTTTTTTTCCTTACATCTTATGATTAGGCAGGAACCGATTTGTTATTGTAGAGTAATATAGGTTGTTTTGTTAGTTGATCCCTCTAGTTATATGATCTGCTGTGTGCATGGCATTTTGCTTTGCATAATATGGGTACACAGGCTGGCGCTGATGTGAATTCTGCTCATCCAAGTACTCCCTTGGTGGTGGCAACTACGGTTGGTTTGGCTGACTGCATTAAGTACTTGCTGGAGGCTGGCGCGGATCCTAACATTCCAGATGAACAGGTGAACTTTTGTTCTTCCTAATTTCTTGCTGTTCTTACCGTGGTGGGAAATCTAATGCATATGGTATATTTTTATGCACAGTCCACGGGTGCGTGCTTGTGGCATAGAGTTGCACGTGTATGATTATATCTGTCTACACATTGCGCACACCCATGTTGGGTTCACATGGAATTGCTTGTTTTCACGATGCTGTATTGTAACTATCTTTTTATTTTCTTTGTATGTTATAATCAGCACTTAGCAGAACTTAATGAATTCTCTTGATGAATATATTCCAATGGAAAATCCCTTCCACCATATCCTTGTTAATCAAGCTATTAAGTTTGCTGATGTGGCATATTGAAATATGTTCTTTCCATTAAGTGTATCTTCTTTGTTTTGTTACTTCACAGCATGGCCGGATGCCAATACAAATTGCTGCAAGTTCTGGAAGAAGAAGCCATGTGGAGATTCTATTTCCTTTCACTTCTCCCATCAGAGCAATGGCAAACTGGACTGTGGAAGGAATTATTGCTCACGAGAAGTCAAGATGCTCAATTTCTAAGGTTTGACTTGACTTGAAAGTTCTCAAATCATTATACATTTCTATGATTGTTTATATGCCCCTCCACCTTTATTACAAACTTCTGTGCATAGGCTTCAAATTGACAAAAATAGGGGGAGGGGGAGGGGTTGGGGGTGAATGTCACCATTGCTGCATGTCTCCCACATGAACCTAGTGGATATTAATCAAAGATAGAGAAGATGAAAATAATATATATGGCCGAGAGATATGCTGGAACCGGGTGTTGGCATAGCAGCACCAGAGAAGAGTGGAGAATGGAGGAGACCCGGGGGGGGGGGGGGGATGAGCGCTGAAAATAAATCTGGAGGGCAGATGGTGATAGGAGGAAGGAAACTGAATGAAAGAACTCATGGAGGGTGATCACTGAGGAGTAATAGGTGAGGTGAGAGCAAGACATGATTGGAACTATGAACTATCTATGCAACTCTACTCTAAATTGTTATATAAGAACATAAGTTGGTGCATGTGTAGGTCCATTGTTACGAAACATCTCTTCTTAACCTCTCCAAACCAGCGCACTCCTAACAAAATAATACTCCCTCCGTCCCAAAATAAGTGTCTCTTCACTCTATGTATAAAAGGTTGAGACACTTATTTTGGGACAGAGGGAGTACATCCGTTTGACCAATGTATTTGTACATCTCTTCACTCTATGTATAAAAGGTCGATATTGTGAATATCCTAATACTATTATTCTTATCTAAGTTGATGCCGGATGTAGAGGAGGCATAACATGCCGTTCACACCGCACAAACGTTGTTAAAGTGTGCAGTTGTCCACTTTATTACCCTTTTAAATTGATGCCAGTAGTTCGAGTTACATAGCTAAAGACAAAACTTGTCGTGCCCTTTATATATTTCTTTCATCACCCTGAAATACATGATATGATATCATTCACCTGTTGTAGCATATTTATTGTTCTGTAGCAATACATGGGCAACTTACTAGTTATGTTTATTTAGAGGTATAATATCACAAATTACACACTTGACTTGAAAATGACATTAAGAATTTCAACAAATAACACTCCCAGGGAATACTCCATTGCAGCACTTGATTCAAATAACTCCCTTATCCCCAACTCTGGTTGCATCCTCCGTTCCTGCTACAATCCGGTGATATCTGCACTTGTGCCCCTAGGCTGCCACTGGTTGGCCATGACAGCCTGTCCCAGTTGCCTGTCCTGACATTCAAAACGTTCAAAAGGCAAAGAGTATTTTTCACCTGCATGTGTGCTATTAAGTTTTTCATGACAACTGGTGTTGCCTGGTCTCAAGAAACAACGTCTCCTAGCATTAAATAAGTGAGAAACTCTGTTGCAGTCCTCTGCAAGCATTGAAAATATTTAAATATTCCAATGACTGAAATCATTACTATTTTCAGTGATCTGCTGGTGTGCCATTTTTCCAGAATTGCTGCTCCTCGTGATGTCATTTTGAAGTCTAACCTTATTTTCCCCTAATTTATGTTCATGATTTAGGAAGAGTCTTGTAACAAGATCAACAATAAAGTAGCCATGCTGAAATCTCAAGGAAAAGAGGCAGTTAAGAGAAATGACTACCTTGGCGCTTCAAAGCTCTACACTAAGGTACGTGCTTGCATACTAACATTGATTCCATTTCAATGCTATTTTACGTGTCTTATGAAGTCACACTTATGTTTCATATTCAGTGTTGGTGCAACCTATTTGGTCATGCTTTTCTTTTTCGAACCCATTGGCACTTGCACTGAGGTTGTTTTTTCATAAGAAGCGAGCAGCCTACAAAGGCTAGGCCTCGGATGCAGCTGGTTGAGCACTCTGACAGTTGGTGGCACAGTTTGTGTTTTGCTGACCTTTTAGTTAACCGAGAATTGCTGGCTGCATAACTAATACGGTTCGGAACTGAAATAGCTAGCTGGATTATAAACATAGCAAATTATGCAAAACCACATGTGTGACATATAACCGTAGATGCTATAGTACTTATAGTTTCAGCTGTTAGGAATATGCACTGTTGTATGCCTTTGTCTAGACTGGGAAATTTAGTTCATGACAAAGTTGTCTAGACTGGGATTTAAACACATGTGGTTTGCTGAAATTTAGTGAATATGCACTGTTAGGAATAGTCACATAAATAACATACTTACAAACTAATAACTTTGTCTAGACTGGGAACTTTGTCATGCACTGTTGTATGCCTTGTATCCAAGTGAGTATAGAAAGAATAAAGTTACAACTCGCAGTAGAACATGCAGAGTTGTTAAGTTTTAAAACAACAAGAGGGGTCAAAACCCTACCAAGTTATTTCACCAGACTAGATAACTCACCAAGTATGATTAAGTTCCTCTTGAGAAACAGCTAGCACTTGCCATTTACCAACCGCAAGCACTGGGGCCAGACAATGCTGAGGGGGTGCACGTTGAAATTACTGAAACTCACAGGTTCCAGACCAAGGTGCAATATCACAGTATCAAAACATTTCACAAAAAGGAAAACAAGCGGCCCGTTCAAATACATTAATAACACCATCAAACAAAATTCGACTCCGCTCCGCACAAGTGCAGAGTAAACCGAAGGTACAACCATATAGTTCAACAACAATGTAGTCTAACAAACAAAGCGGAACACAGAGCAAATGCCAGATAAAAATAAAATTGCAATAGATAGTAGTATCTCCAGCTGCCAGATTGACACTGAAGCCTCCCCCGATGCCCAGCACGAAAAATGGCAGTGATCCAATAGTTCCTGCATAAGGATAAAATGAAAGGGCTGAGCTTCAACCTTACAATAAACATGTGGATGTAGCTCAAGCAATACTTTACAAACTTCTCTATAAGATCCTGGAGTGCTTGCATCACCAATCACAAGTTTATAATGACGATGCTTTTACATATCAATTGAGGAAATTACTAATCCAATTTGACAGTACAGTATAATCCATAAACAGAAATCTCAGCTAACTACACCGCAACCAATTGACTACAAGATCAGTGCTGGTTCTAACATTTGCATTCGGTTTACAAAATCAGCATAATTTCAAGATTAATAACCCTATCCATATGGGGAAAACAGAAAGATTTGTTAACTAGGTGGAAGAATAACCAAGTGAAAGCACAGTTTCCGTACCTGATCGAGTGATTGCAAGCAGCAACGTCCACATTGACTGGTTTATCGCCTCTGGGTCTTTCCAACTCCTCGTTTTCCAGAGAAGAGATGCTTCGGTTTCAAGGTGGGGATGACGCGATCCGCCTCTCCACGGCGAGCCTCCTTGTTCCTGTTCTTGACAGAGTCCCTCGATTTCTTGATGGCCTTCTTCTTTTGAGCAACGTCCCGGATCCCGTCACCTGGTACGACCTCTTCAATTGGTCGTGATTTGGACCTAGACCTCGACCTCGTACGCAGCTTCTTGTCGGAGTGCTGGCCATCAACGTCCATAGCGTCGTCACCATCAGCTCTGCTCAGTGACCTCTCACGCTTACGGCCTCTTGACTGGCTGCGAAGTCGGTTCACAGCCGCAGTAGGATCAACGCCCATGGATGTGAGTTGCCTGCCCAGTCTCTTGGTTGTGAACTTCCTATCCTTGTCATGCTTCCTTGGAACAATAGGACGGCTCTCTGCAGTACTCTTCTTCATCCTATGCTCTTGGATGAGCATTGCCTTCTTCTTCCTAATCTTACCCAATATCTCTCGCTGTTCTTCAGTTAATTCATCATGGCCATCAATCATGAAAGCATCCTGAGCAGCCTCTTCTTCAAGACGAAGACCCTCCTCCCTTTCCAGCTCCTCACACCTTTCCAAGATATCCGGATCCAGGAAATCAGCAACATTATGGCCATCCAATATCTCAGGGAGAATATCTTCCTTCCATTCATCATCAGCCAACAAGTAATGCTTCTTGAGACTGGCGGAATAGACTCCAGCACCTCCATTCTCATTCTCAAGGTCCCTCTCAAGTTTCTTCTTTTCCTTTGCAGCAGCAATCGCTTGAGCTTCAAGAACAGCCTGAGGAATACAAGTAGGCCTATCTCTGTTGTCACGAGGCTTGGGCATAGCAACATGAAACCTGTTTAAGCAGTCATTGATCTTCTTTGACTTCATCTTGATCTCCACCCTCTGCTCAAGAAGCCTCTCACATGCAGCATTTTTAACAGCCATCACACCCTCATCTGTTAAAGCACTCATAGTCAACAAAACACCCTCTTCACTAGGATCTCCACCTTGAGGTATAGTCTTCATAGCCTCTGACTTCATCTCCATCACCAGCTTCATGTCCTCTTCAGAAAGCCCGTCAAGCGGCTGCAGATCAGTCTTGTTGCACACAATGACCAGAGGCTTATTCATGAACAAGGATTTAATACTGTGGAAGAGTGCAGCTTGCTGAGCAATAGTGTACCCACAAGAACCAGAGATGTCCAAGAAGAACAGCACAGCAGCCCTCAAGTGAGCAAGAGCGGTGATACTGCACATCTCTATGATGTTCCTGTCCTCAAAAGGACGATCAAGGATCCCTGGAGTGTCAATCACTTGGTACCGCAGATACTTGTAATCTGCATGGCCAACAAAAAGGGATTTTGTTGTGAAAGCATAAGGCTGTACGTCCACATCAGCCCTCGTAACCTTGTTCATGAAAGAGCTCTTCCCAACATTTGGATACCCACAAATCAAGATAGTACGGGTGTTTGGGTCAATTGATGGAAGCCTG
Source organism: Triticum aestivum (assembly GCF_018294505.1). Taxonomy (NCBI): domain Eukaryota; kingdom Viridiplantae; phylum Streptophyta; class Magnoliopsida; order Poales; family Poaceae; genus Triticum; species Triticum aestivum. The sequence continues at coordinate 9,430,610 of NC_057805.1, forward strand.
GCCATGTGCTGCCTGATCTGCTCCAGGTATGCCAAACTAGGACTGATACGCTTTAGAACAGTACACATGCGACCTAGTGCAGCTACCTTCAGGCACTTGCACCGGTACAGGGTGTCTCCATACTTGAGCAGCCTCAGATAGTCCTTGGAGATCTTTGCAATGATATTTCTAGCTGTATTGATCTGACCCAAGGCAAGTTTGTAGTGATCCTTGTTGTAGAGCACATGAAGGAGATCGCCATAGAAAGGGTGGATGTCATCCAGTCTGGGGAACTCATCGATGATGGTGGACAGCTTTTCATAGAAGTTCTGCTGGGTATAGCGAACCTTGCGCATATAGAACTGGCGAATGCGGTTGATAGCATAGCCCTTGTGGACAACAGTTGGTGTTTGCCTCTGAGTGCGGGACAAGATTATGTCAATGAAGTCCTTCCCAGGAGGGACAACAGTGATTTTCTTGAAATTATACTGCACCATCTTGCCGATGTAAAGCTTGGCTACTTATTCCTGTGATACAAACAAATGTCATGTCAATCCTATGTAGATAAACAGGTGAAAAAACCAATGCGGAAAAACGGGTACAAGCAAATGCAAGAAATCACAATTTCCAAAAAACATAGCCAGGGAGAAATCTAGCAAGCACCGCATAAAAAACATCTATCTAAAATCATGTGAAGACTATAGATTCATGCCCATCATTATCAGTGCATCCTATTTACACACAAGGAAACCTTTGATTTATAAAATACATAAGACAAAAGGGCCAGGAGAATAAGTCAGGACCTTAAACATGCACACCGTTCTTATATGAAAGAAAAAAGAACATCTACACACCTAGATACCAGCAAGTCAAGGTCCGGTTTCTTTCTCAGTAGCTAAAAATAGTTGAACCACTAGTATGGTCAACTGGTTGCATCAGACCAGAACACTAACTCAGGATCTGAAACACTCACACCATTCTTACATGGTGGAAACATCCTCTCATAGGAGGAAGTGCAACAGCAACACATGCATGCTTTTCATTCTCATCGCGTCAAATACTTGATGGATTTTACAAAATTACCACAAATAAAAGCAGGAAGACAGCAGCAGTAGTTCCAACTACTGACAAAATACCACGCCAGGTGTCTAAATCGGCTGCAGCTAAACTAGCCGGCAGCCTTGAATCAATCATAATAATATCAAATTAGAAAACTACTAATCAACCATCCCCTATCTTCTGCATCAAATCAGCCAACCCTTATTGAGCCGCTTGTTACAAATCCTACAGTCAGATACGAGACATGGCGCAAAACAGAAGCAATTGCTCTATTCGCAAACTCTTGAGAGATTCAACCAGGGACGAGCATGGGCATGTTGAACCAAGTCCACAAATCTACACAAGTAAAGTCCACATCCGCAGACATCCGCGAGGATCATCACGGGTACACGGCTATGCGAGACGGTCGGCACGCAGGGACGGAAGCGGAGAGCGGAGGGGAAAGTCGGCGGCTACTTACGGCGTGAGGCGGCGGCGGCGGGACGTAGGTTTCGCCTCGGTGGAGGCGGCGGGCGTCCGGCGGCGGACGGAGTGGGGAGGAGGAAAGAGGAGGGTTTAGGGAAGGGTTTCCTCCGGGCTCTTATGTGCTAGCTAACGGGCTTTCCTCTCGGCCCATCTAACGGCCATTCTCCAGCCCACTTACCTACGGCCCACGGTACTGGAGGCGGCGGTGGTTCGAGAATCGACCACGGCTCAGCCAGCCTCCTCCACCACATCCGCCGCCTACCTCCCCCCTTCCCGCCGCCGTGGAAGGAGACCGGCGGCTGGCTCCCACCGCTTCCGCGAGGTTCGTCTCCTCCGCCGCTCCTGATTTTCCCTTGATCCATCGCTCCCGCTGCTAGACTGTCTCTCTTGCTTCTGCGTGGTGATTCTTTGGGCCTGCAGCCCGGCGTTTGTGGTGCTGATTCGTGGTTTCTTGAATTGTTCCTCTAGGGTTCGGAGGCAGTAGGCTCCGCTGCTGCCATGCTCTCCAGGATCTCTCAACTCGGGGCGCGGCTCGTGCGCGAGACCAGAGCTGGTTGGTGTCTCTCCACCCCTTCCTGCTACACTACATCTGTTACATTAGGAATTAGGAGAAAATGGTTGTGCTTGGACCTAATTAGGAATGTCCGAAGAACGTGAATTTGTATAAATGTGATGCATACGTGAAGCACGCTGCGCTTGGACCCAATTCTTTGTGGTTACCATTGTAATGAGATAGCCACTGTTTATGTTAGCCGATTCCTGAGTTGGGAGTCATATTCTTTATTTTATTTTGTCACTGAAGAGAGAGCTTTGTTTGATTGAAGCCATAAGGTTCTTAGAATCTTCAGAAACCAATGCCCGACATTAGTCAGGAGTAGAATTAAGCCAGAACCCTACCAAACCAATAATTCTAGCGTTCAGCGCTAATTCATGGCCAACTTTATTAAACTCTCTCTTTGCTCACACAAACTGGATGTCTGCAACTTGACTCCGAACACTTATGATTTTGTTGATAAGCCCGCATTTTCTGGGCCTGTTGCTCCCTTTAGCATTCATAGGCACAATAAGTTTCACTGGAAAAGGGGCCCTGGCATCAGGTATTTGCAACTACAATTCCTTCTTTTTGGTAGCTAACAGCTCAGATTTTCTGCATCCGAGCAAGTAACAGAAGAGCTGCACAAAGAGGACAGAACAGTCAGACCTTCTAGCCGCAAAACCAATGCTAGCTTCACCTGTCGCTGGAGAGAAGGATCCGTCTACATTAGTTTTCGTCCAGCCGGATAATGGCGCCAACCAACACAACATCTCACTGGGTTCATTTCGGCTGTACACGTCCTCTGCTGGTGTCAGTGTACTAATTCCAGGCTCAAACATCGACTGTTCATTTTGCCTTTATAGTCACCCAGCAGCTTTAAGCTGCACATATTGAGACTAGCTATATAGTTTTGGAGAAAAATAACTGAATCTTTTATGCGAGGACATATTGAGACTAGCTATATAGTTTTGAAGAAAAATAACTGAATCTTTTATGCGAGCTTCTCTTTTATTGTGGATTCAATCGTTTGTCAGGTGCCACGCTCTCCACAAAAGAAGGAGGACCAGCCCCCTGGTCTCCTTACTCAGATTTGCAATCAAGATCAGCAGCAATCTTTTCCTGTATAAGCAAACTGAGATTCTTCAGGAATATCCCACACCTTTTTAACTTCCATACGAAGAGCTCTTGCCTTTGTACAGTTAACCACTGCATGAAAACTATCTTCTTCTGCAACACCACATATAGAGCATGGACTATTAACCTCCAGGGTATGTTTCAGTTTGTTTCTCTTCGTAGCCAAGTTATCAGCAGCTAAGCGCCAGACGAAAGCATGAACTTTATTAGGCATAGGGGCAGACCGAATATTACGCCAAATAGGTCTAGAACAGTCACCTGCTCTACTCGCACCCTCCTGCACAGGACTCTCAACAGTGAGGTTATAAGCCAGTTTATAAGCACTTTTGACGGAGAGCATACCATTTTTCTCATAGTTCCAGGCTATGAAATCTTCAAATTTATACTCGAAGAGGTGAATATTCAGGATTTGATCAGTGTCGTGTAGGAGAAAAGTTCTTGCAATCAGTTGAGTGTTCCACTCTTTTCTTCCTGGGATCAACAGTTGTTTGACTCAAGATAATCTTAAACTTCCCCTTTCTGAACTGATCTTTAGGTTAGGATTCCTTGGCAGCCAATTGTCCCTCCAAATATGAGCTTTACTTCCATCCCTAATCCTCCAGATAATTGCCTTTTTAAGAGGGTCGAGGCCATGTTCAATTCCCCTTCAGCCAGGCGATGCATCATTTTTTAAAACTGTATCAATGAGGTTCCCTCTTGGGTAGTATATGATCTTGAGGAGTCTTTCACATAAAGTGTTTGGGTAAGTGAGAAGACACCAGGCTTGTCTAGCGAGCAAAGCCTGGTTAAAAAGCATCGAGTCTCTGAATCCAACACCTCCTTGAACTTTTGGTTTAGTGAGGTTTTCCCAAGCAGTTCAATGAATCCTCTTTTGATCCTGGTTTTCAGCCCACCAAAACTGTCTCGTCATGTTTCTTGATTGCTTATTTTGAGAAACCTTCCGGGTTTACACATGCCTAGTTTGGTGAAGGTATTATTTGGTTCTGCATTCTCAAATCGTTGACTTCTTGCAGCAGGAAACTTGTCAAGCCATAGCAGCAATTACTACCGAGGTCTCAGCCGGCATTCAGCCCCAGCGGTTAGTCCTTTTGTACTGTTATAATCGTTGTGATTGCTAGTATAGAATATGTTATTGCCTATTGCCTTCTGTTCCTGCTGCGGCCGAGAATATAACCAAAGCATCAATAGAATTGTTTTTCTATACATGATGCACACAGTACTTTGTGTTTCAGATTCATTTTGAAGTTTTTTCAAAAAGTAAAGATTTTCTTTTCTCTACCTCTATATCGTTTTGCCGCCTCCACATATGTGCAAGCAAACACTGCCTTCTGCTTGTTAAAAAAAACCTTCTGGTGAAATCTGTTTGTGTGTACAGAAGTGATGATTTATCATTTGCACTGGTCTTTGTTTTTCAGAAGAGCATCCTCTTCTCCACCGCAACAACAAGTAGTCATCATGATGAAGGCGGTGACGACAAGGAGAAGTGAGTGTGTTTGTCTTCTTCCATTTTTTTATGCAGCATGAAATTTAAACACCTAGGCATCTTTGTATCTTTGGAGTAAGCAGTATATTAGTCCAGACCATCTCCTAATTTTATTTTTCTTTGTTAACATTTATCGCCTTCTGATGGGCTGCTCCTTCCACATGTTGAGGAAATAGCGTGATCGGTTTTACTGAATGTTAGTATTCAGCTTTGAGAAATATTTGACATGGAGTAAAGAACTGGTCTTCTGACAAGAGCAATTTTCTCTTCCATGTGCAGAATCTCTGTAACATTTGTGAACAAGGATGGCACTGAGAAAACGATACGTGTTCCTGTCGGAATGTCCATGTTAGAAGCTGCTCATGAAAATGACATAGAACTTGAAGGTTTTTAAACTATCTGTCTATTCACCTCACACCCCATCACATGCACTGTCTGTTACATCATGTTACTATCTTTGATCACTTTTTAAATAGGCATATTAATGTGTCCTTTTAAGATCTTGTCAGCTGATTTCAGTTGTAGGTGATAACCTTGCCTAGTATTTTGGATTTTTGGTTACTGCAGGAGCATGTGAAGGGTCGCTCGCATGTTCCACTTGTCATGTCATAGTTATGGTATGTTGTAGATATAACCCATGCTGTTTTTTAATCTTCAGTTATAGAAGCTGAAAGTTCTTCTGACTAGCAAATTGAATCTTATCCAGGATGTAAAGGACTATAACAAGCTAGAGGATCCAACAGATGAGGAAAATGATATGCTTGACCTTGCATTTGGGCTGACAGAAACGTAAGTGGATATCTATCTGCTAAAGGATTCTTTTTTGTTTATCCATCTTTTATGAACCCCTCAAGTTTAGTAGTATCTATGTGTCATACAAACAAGCATATCGAAATATCTTAAAATCTACCCCCTCCGTCCCATAATATAAGATCGTTTTGCAAGTTGCTTGCAAAACGATCTTATATTATGGGATGGAGAGAGTACTTATTCATTGCGCCATTGTGAAAAAAATCCTTCCAGCATCTATATATGCAACCTTTAGGAACCATATAAGTAGTGCTACAGTGTCAACCAGGAGGTTCAGGGTTTGGAGGAAACCAAAGTGTAGGACTCAAAAGTAGTACAGGAGTATGATAGGATAGCACTTGCCATCCTCGGGAATTGCATTGCCTCATTCCTACGCAAAAAATGAGCTTTGAGGGGATGTGTAGTTTCCTCCAAAAACACAGGAAATTAATAGTATTCCTAAGGAATACTGCACCCGTTTCCTACAAACCCAATGCATTTAATGGAAGTTTTCCTCTGGAATCCCCGTTCCTATGTTTTGCCTATGAGAATCCTTCAAACCGAATGAGGCCTTGTATTAGGCTATTAGCGATGAACGGAAATCAGATAGAACTAATTGATAGAATAGCTAATTATGCTATCCCACATGGCCATACAGGTAGGCTGTAGATGTATAAACGCCATTGTGGCTTTGTACTATAGTATTACTTCCTAAAAGAAAATTGTTAATTGTTATATGTTAAATGTTAGGATCAAGAATAATCTGTTAAATAACCTTTTTCAGGTCCCGTCTTGGCTGCCAAGTAATAGCGAAGCCCGAACTCCGACAAGAAGCTGCGTACGAGGTCGAGGTCTAGGTCCAAATCACGACCAATTGAAGAGGTCGTACCAGGTGACGGGATCCGGGACGTTGCTCAAAAGAAGAAGGCCATCAAGAAATCGAGGGACTCTGTCAAGAACAGGAACAAGGAGGCTCGCCGTGGAGAGGCGGATCGCGTCATCCCCACCTTGAAACCGAAGCATCTCTTCTCTGGAAAACGAGGAGTTGGAAAGACCCAGAGGCGATAAACCAGTCAATGTGGACGTTGCTGCTTGCAATCACTCGATCAGGTACGGAAACTGTGCTTTCACTTGGTTATTCTTCCACCTAGTTAACAAATCTTTCTGTTTTCCCCATATGGATAGGGTTATTAATCTTGAAATTATGCTGATTTTGTAAACCGAATGCAAATGTTAGAACCAGCACTGATCTTGTAGTCAATTGGTTGCGGTGTAGTTAGCTGAGATTTCTGTTTATGGATTATACTGTACTGTCAAATTGGATTAGTAATTTCCTCAATTGATATGTAAAAGCATCGTCATTATAAACTTGTGATTGGTGATGCAAGCACTCCAGGATCTTATAGAGAAGTTTGTAAAGTATTGCTTGAGCTACATCCACATGTTTATTGTAAGGTTGAAGCTCAGCCCTTTCATTTTATCCTTATGCAGGAACTATTGGATCACTGCCATTTTTCGTGCTGGGCATCGGGGGAGGCTTCAGTGTCAATCTGGCAGCTGGAGATACTACTATCTATTGCAATTTTATTTTTATCTGGCATTTGCTCTGTGTTCCGCTTTGTTTGTTAGACTACATTGTTGTTGAACTATATGGTTGTACCTTCGGTTTACTCTGCACTTGTGCGGAGCGGAGTCGAATTTTGTTTGATGGTGTTATTAATGTATTTGAACGGGCCGCTTGTTTTCCTTTTTGTGAAATGTTTTGATACTGTGATATTGCACCTTGGTCTGGAACCTGTGAGTTTCAGTAATTTCAACGTGCACCCCCTCAGCATTGTCTGGCCCCAGTGCTTGCGGTTGGTAAATGGCAAGTGCTAGCTGTTTCTCAAGAGGAACTTAATCATACTTGGTGAGTTATCTAGTCTGGTGAAATAACTTGGTAGGGTTTTGACCCCTCTTGTTGTTTTAAAACTTAACAACTCTGCATGTTCTACTGCGAGTTGTAACTTTATTCTTTCTATACTCACTTGGATACAAGGCATACAACAGTGCATGACAAAGTTCCCAGTCTAGACAAAGTTATTAGTTTGTAAGTATGTTATTTATGTGACTATTCCTAACAGTGCATATTCACTAAATTTCAGCAAACCACATGTGTTTAAATCCCAGTCTAGACAACTTTGTCATGAACTAAATTTCCCAGTCTAGACAAAGGCATACAACAGTGCATATTCCTAACAGCTGAAACTATAAGTACTATAGCATCTACGGTTATATGTCACACATGTGGTTTTGCATAATTTGCTATGTTTATAATCCAGCTAGCTATTTCAGTTCCGAACCGTATTAGTTATGCAGCCAGCAATTCTCGGTTAACTAAAAGGTCAGCAAAACACAAACTGTGCCACCAACTGTCAGAGTGCTCAACCAGCTGCATCCGAGGCCTAGCCTTTGTAGGCTGCTCGCTTCTTATGAAAAAACAACCTCAGTGCAAGTGCCAATGGGTTCGAAAAAGAAAAGCATGACCAAATAGGTTGCACCAACACTGAATATGAAACATAAGTGTGACTTCATAAGACACGTAAAATAGCATTGAAATGGAATCAATGTTAGTATGCAAGCACGTACCTTAGTGTAGAGCTTTGAAGCGCCAAGGTAGTCATTTCTCTTAACTGCCTCTTTTCCTTGAGATTTCAGCATGGCTACTTTATTGTTGATCTTGTTACAAGACTCTTCCTAAATCATGAACATAAATTAGGGGAAAATAAGGTTAGACTTCAAAATGACATCACGAGGAGCAGCAATTCTGGAAAAATGGCACACCAGCAGATCACTGAAAATAGTAATGATTTCAGTCATTGGAATATTTAAATTTTCAATGCTTGCAGAGGACTGCAACAGAGTTTCTCACTTATTTAATGCTAGGAGACGTTGTTTCTTGAGACCAGGCAACACCAGTTGTCATGAAAAACTTAATAGCACACATGCAGGTGAAAAATACTCTTTGCCTTTTGAACGTTTTGAATGTCAGGACAGGCAACTGGGACAGGCTGTCATGGCCAACCAGTGGCAGCCTAGGGGCACAAGTGCAGATATCACCGGATTGTAGCAGGAACGGAGGATGCAACCAGAGTTGGGGATAAGGGAGTTATTTGAATCAAGTGCTGCAATGGAGTATTCCCTGGGAGTGTTATTTGTTGAAATTCTTAATGTCATTTTCAAGTCAAGTGTGTAATTTGTGATATTATACCTCTAAATAAACATAACTAGTAAGTTGCCCATGTATTGCTACAGAACAATAAATATGCTACAACAGGTGAATGATATCATATCATGTATTTCAGGGTGATGAAAGAAATATATAAAGGGCACGACAAGTTTGTCTTTAGCTATGTAACTCGAACTACTGGCATCAATTTAAAAGGGTAATAAAGTGGACAACTGCACACTTTAACAACGTTTGTGCGGTGTGAACGGCATGTTATGCCTCCTCTACATCCGGCATCAACTTAGATAAGAATAATAGTATTAGGATATTCACAATATCGACCTTTTATACATAGAGTGAAGAGATGTACAAATACATTGGTCAAACGGATGTACTCCCTCTGTCCCAAAATAAGTGTCTCAACCTTTTATACATAGAGTGAAGAGACACTTATTTTGGGACGGAGGGAGTATTATTTTTGTTAGGAGTGCGCTGGTTTGGAGAGGTTAAGAAGAGATGTTTCGTAACAATGGACCTACACATGCACCAACTTATGTTCTTATATAACAATTTAGAGTAGAGTTGCATAGATAGTTCATAGTTCCAATCATGTCTTGCTCTCACCTCACCTATTACTCCTCAGTGATCACCCTCCATGAGTTCTTTCATTCAGTTTCCTTCCTCCTATCCCCATCTGCCCCCCAGATTTATTTTCAGCGCTCACCCCCCCCCCCCCCGGGTCTCCTCCATTCTCCACTCTTCTCTGGTGCTGCTATGCCAACACCCGGTTCCAGCATATCTCTCGGCCATATATATTATTTTCATCTTCTCTATCTTTGATTAATATCCACTAGGTTCATGTGGGAGACATGCAGCAATGGTGACATTCACCCCCAACCCCTCCCCCTCCCCCTATTTTTGTCAATTTGAAGCCTATGCACAGAAGTTTGTAATAAAGGTGGAGGGGCATATAAACAATCATAGAAATGTATAATGATTTGAGAACTTTCAAGTCAAGTCAAACCTTAGAAATTGAGCATCTTGACTTCTCGTGAGCAATAATTCCTTCCACAGTCCAGTTTGCCATTGCTCTGATGGGAGAAGTGAAAGGAAATAGAATCTCCACATGGCTTCTTCTTCCAGAACTTGCAGCAATTTGTATTGGCATCCGGCCATGCTGTGAAGTAACAAAACAAAGAAGATACACTTAATGGAAAGAACATATTTCAATATGCCACATCAGCAAACTTAATAGCTTGATTAACAAGGATATGGTGGAAGGGATTTTCCATTGGAATATATTCATCAAGAGAATTCATTAAGTTCTGCTAAGTGCTGATTATAACATACAAAGAAAATAAAAAGATAGTTACAATACAGCATCGTGAAAACAAGCAATTCCATGTGAACCCAACATGGGTGTGCGCAATGTGTAGACAGATATAATCATACACGTGCAACTCTATGCCACAAGCACGCACCCGTGGACTGTGCATAAAAAATATACCATATGCATTAGATTTCCCACCACGGTAAGAACAGCAAGAAATTAGGAAGAACAAAAGTTCACCTGTTCATCTGGAATGTTAGGATCCGCGCCAGCCTCCAGCAAGTACTTAATGCAGTCAGCCAAACCAACCGTAGTTGCCACCACCAAGGGAGTACTTGGATGAGCAGAATTCACATCAGCGCCAGCCTGTGTACCCATATTATGCAAAGCAAAATGCCATGCACACAGCAGATCATATAACTAGAGGGATCAACTAACAAAACAACCTATATTACTCTACAATAACAAATCGGTTCCTGCCTAATCATAAGATGTAAGGAAAAAAAGCAAACAGGATACCAGACCTTTGACAAGTAGCTTCACACATTCCAATGAATCAGATTCACTCACTCCATGTTTAGTACAATGAAGAGCCGTAACAAGAGGGGTACCTGAAACTTCTGAAACCTTGTTTGGCTACAAATTTAAGAGAACAAAATCACTTCCTACATAAAAGTGACATAATTCAACAGGTCACAGCAATACAACTACAGATACAACAAGAACATAATAATACACAGGTCACACGTTTCGACTGTATACAGCAGCATAATATGTAACTCATATTCGTGCACTCTGTATTACCTGAGATTGCCAAAACAAAACAAAAAACCTAAATTTGGTACTCCCTCCATCTAGGTGTGTAAGTCATCTTACGATGTGCACCGCGACCAAGGCGGAGAGGAAAACAAGAAAACTTAATGTTTTTTTGCTAATTAATAGCATTGCATGCAATGAACTAACCACTGCATGATCACCATATTCTACCAGATCATCATCATCACTATCCTCTTCATTGTCCATCACTGCCGCTTTCCTGTTCAAACAAGTCTCCTTCGCTCTTTCCTTCTTGTTCTTCCTAAACATTTCAATTTCATTTCTCCTTTTCTCCTCCATTTCTTGCTCTATTAACAGTTGCTCCTCTGAATTGTCAGTCACATGGTATTCTTTCACTACTGCATCACCTAAAGCAGGTTCCAGGCTCACATTTATTCTGCTCTGCTGTGTGTCAAACTGCAAGGGCACTGGCTCTTGTTCTCCTCCTGCATCACAACTCTCAGCTTCTACATGCACATTTTCAGCATTGAACAACACTCCTTCATCATCAATCTGATACAGTTTGGGCTCTCCAATTTGTTCTATTGGGGTCTGCATCTCAATGACATTAACACTGGTATTTATATTGGGAACTTTCTCTGCACTGGCCCTAACTATTGTCACATTCAATATCTTGTTATTCTGCTCTGCTATGTGGTCTAAAATTTCCTCTAACTTATCATCATCATCATCTATTTCTTCCATTCCTTCAATCCCTAGCCCAGGGTCCCTCACATAATACATATAATCTCTAAAACCATACCCTTCTGTCTCCATAAGTGCTACCAAATTGTAATATGTGATGTCTGACATCATCATACTCCTTTCAATATTATCTCTGTCATGAAAATGCATCCTCAATTCCCAAACCTCATCTTCAAGACTGCAAATAATAATACAATAGTGCACTATAAGTACTTAAGGAAAACTCTGCACTTGTGCGGAGCGGAGTCGAATTTTGTTTGATGGTGTTATTAATGTATTTGAACGGGCCGCTTGTTTTCCTTTTTGTGAAATGTTTTGATACTGTGATATTGCACCTTGGTCTGGAACCTGTGAGTTTCAGTAATTTCAACGTGCACCCCCTCAGCATTGTCTGGCCCCAGTGCTTGCGGTTGGTAAATGGCAAGTGCTAGCTGTTTCTCAAGAGGAACTTAATCATACTTGGTGAGTTATCTAGTCTGGTGAAATAACTTGGTAGGGTTTTGACCCCTCTTGTTGTTTTAAAACTTAACAACTCTGCATGTTCTACTGCGAGTTGTAACTTTATTCTTTCTATACTCACTTGGATACAAGGCATACAACAGTGCATGACAAAGTTCCCAGTCTAGACAAAGTTATTAGTTTATTCCCTCGCGCGCCCCCGTACTGCGCTCCCCGTGCTTGGCCCCGCGCCCGCCCGTACTCGTCCGCCCCTCCCGCGGCCGCCGTTCGCGCGTGGTCTCCCGTGGTCTTCCGCCTGCTGTTCGGTGGTTCCTCTGCTTACGGGTCTCTCCAAAAAAAAAATGACTGCTGCATCGGGCTATGTTTCTGTCCCTCGCTGTCCGGTGATCTTTGATGGTACTAACTACACCGAGTTCGCTGGCTTCATGCGCATTCACATGCGTGGCATCCGTCTCTGGGGTGTTCTTTCTGGCGAGGTCTGCTGTCCGCCACGTCCGGTTCCTCCGGTGGCCCCTACTCCGCCGACTCCACTGGTTTTTCCTACGGATGCTAATCACGCCGCCAAGGATGCGGCTAAGATTGCTGATGAGGCTGCTGATCGTGCCTATGATGAGAGGGCTTTGGCTTATGAGGAGGCTCTTCAGACGTATCATGGTGCTTTGTCTGTTTACACTCAGTGGCTTGATGATGATGCTCGTGCTGCAGCTGTTCTCACTGCTAGTGTTCTGCCTCAGTTTGCTTCTGAGTTTCTGGGTCTTCCTACTGTCTTCCAGATGTGGACCTGTCTTCGTCAGCGCTATGAGCCCTCTGGTGATGCCTTATATCTTTCTGTGGTTCGTCAGGAGCATGCTCTTCAGCAGGGTGACTCTACTGTTGATGACTTTTATGCACAGAGTTCTGCTATCTGGCGCCAGCTTGATTCTCTCCGCAGTGCTGGTTGTCGTACTTGCCCCTGCTGCCAGGCTGTCCAGGTCGATTTGGAGTTTCATCGCGTCTACGAGTTCCTGTCTCGGCTCCGTAAGGAGTTTGAGCCCCGGCGTGCTCAGTTGTTTGCTCGTGGCCGTATTTCTCTCATGGAGGCGCTCTCCGAGATTCGTGCTGAGGAGACTTGCCTACGTGGTGCTGGTTTGCTGGAGGTTCCCTTTGTGCTCGTTACTCGGGTTTCTTCCACTCCACCTGCTGCACCGCCCCATTCTCGCTCGAGTGCTCCGCCGCTCTTGCCCACTCCTTCTGGAGGCTCAGGTCGGCCCCGTTCACATTGTGACTACTGCAACAATGATGGTCATATTGAGTCCTAGTGCTACACAAAGCGGAAACACCTGCGCAAGGCGCGATCATCCTCCTCAGGGCCTTCATCATCTCCCTCGCCAGCTTCAGCCATTGCTTTGACTGAGCAGGATATTCTGAGACTTAAGCGTCTGCTCGCGGCTTCAGGTTCTTCCTCGACGGGTACTGCTGGTTCTGTGACTGATGCTTCCCGCACTGAGCCCCCGCCCTCTACACAGTCAGGTACATCCCCATGGGTTCTGGATTCTGGAGCTTCTTTTCATATGTCTTCTCATTCTTCCGCTTTGTCTTCTCTTCGCTCGCTGGATTCTCCTGTTCATGTCTTCATTGCTGATGGTACTCCACTTTCTGTTACTAGTAGAGGCCATCTTTCTACTCCTTCTTATTCTGTTCCTGATGTTGCTCATGTTCCTCGACTTACCATGAATCTGTTTTCTGCTGGTCAACTTACTGATTCTGGTTGTCGTGTCATCCTTGATGTTGACTCTTGTTCTGTCCAGGATCGTCGCACGCACACTCTGGTTGGGGCTGGCCCTCGCCGCCGTGATTCTCAGGGTCTTTGGGAGTTGGACTGGCTTCATGTTCCTTCCGCTGTCACCACCATCGCCAGTTCCTCCGCTGCTGTCGCTTCTGTTACTGGTTCCTTCAAGCAGTGGCATCATCGACTTGGTCATCTGTGTGGTTCTCGATTATCGTCTTTAGTTCGTCGAGGTCTTCTGGGGTCTGTCTCAGGAGATGTCTCTTTAGAGTGTCAGGGTTGTCGTCTTGGCAAGCAGATTCAGTTACCATATTCCCATAGCGAGTCAGTGTCTCAGCGTCCTTTCGATTTAGTCCATTCTGATGTATGGGGTCCGGCTCCTTTCACTTCGAAAGGTGGTCATAAATACTATATTATTTTCATCGATGATTTTTCTCGTTACACATGGCTTTATTTCATGACTTCACGTAGTGAGGTGTTGTCTATTTATAAGCGTTTTGCTGCCATGGTTCATACTCAGTTCTCTTCGCCCATTCGTGTTTTCGTGCTGACTCCGCTGGTGAGTATATCTCTAAGATGTTGCATGGTGTCCTTGCTGAACAGGGTACTCTTGCCCAGTTCTCTTGTCCTGGTGCTCATGCTCAGAATGGTGTGTCTGAGCGCAAGCATCGTCACCTTCTTGAGACGGCTCGTGCTATGATGATCGCCGCCTCTCTTCCGCCTCATTTTTGGGCCGAGGCTATCTCCACTTCCGTCTATCTCATCAACCTTCAGCCATCTGCTGCTTTGCAGGGTGGTGTTCCTTTTGAGCGTCTGTTTGATCGTTCTCCCGATTATTCGATGCTTCGCTTGTTTGGTTGTGTTTGCTATGTTCTTCTTGCCCCTCGCGAACGCACCAAACTAACCGCTCAGTCTGTTGAGTGTGTCTTCTTAGGCTACAGTGATGAGCATAAGGGCTATCGTTGTTGGGATCCTGTTGGTCGTCGGATGCGTATCTCTCGAGATGTGACTTTTGATGAGTCTCGTCCTTTTTATCCACGCCCATCTTCTTCGCTGTTTTCAGTGGAGGACATCTCTTTCCTCACTTTTCCTGACTCCCCTATCACTCCCGTCGTGCCTGTGCCTATTCGTTCCACTCCCTTTGCTTCTCCACCACTCGTCGATTCGCCGCCATCTTCTCCGGTCTCCTCACCGAGCCTGTCACCGGATTCTACACCTTCATCTCCGGTGACTTCTTCGTCGCCACCCCCTGATTCTACCTTGGCGATTCCTCCTTCTCTTGTTCCATCTTTTCCTCAGCATTACACTCGTCGTTCACGACCTGTGGATGTTTCCTTGGATGAGTCGTCCTCTTCCTCTCAGCCTACTTATGGCTTGCGTTCTCGTCCTCGTCCGCCTATTGATCGCTTTGGATTTCCCTCCGCTGGTGCTGCTGTTCTTGAGCCGACTTCTTACCGTCAGGCTGTTGTTCATCCTGAATGGCAGTTTGCGATGGCAGAGGAGCTTGCTGCTCTTGAACGCACTGGTACCTGGGATCTTGTTTCTCTTCCTCCTGGAGTCCGTCCCATCACTTGTAAGTGGGTCTACAAGGTTAAGACTCGCTCCGATGGTTCTCTTGAGCGTCACAAAGCTCGTCTCGTGGCTCGTGGTTTTCAGCAGGAGTATGGTCGTGATTATGATGAGACTTTTGCTCCTGTGGCCCATATGACCACTATTCGTACACTTCTTGCTGTTGCCTCTGCACGCCACTGGACAATATCTCAGCTTGATGTTAAGAATGCTTTTCTTAATGGTGAACTGCGTGAGGAGGTGTACATGCAGCCACCCCCTGGGTATTCTGTTCCTGATGGCATGGTGTGTCGTCTTCGTCGCTCTCTCTATGGCCTTAAGCAAGCCCCTCGGGCCTGATTTGAGCGTTTTGCTTCTGTGGTCACTACTGCTGGTTTTTTCGCAAGTGCTCATGATCCCGCATTGTTTATTCATCTTTCTCCTCGTGGCCGGACTCTTCTTCTTCTCTATGTTGATGATATGGTCATCACTGGGGATGACCCTGAGTATATTGCCTTTGTAAAGGCCCATCTTAGTGAGCAGTTTCTTATGTCTGATCTTGGACCTCTTCGCTACTTTCTTGGGATTGAAGTCTCTTCTACCTCTGATGGCTTTTTTATATCCCAGGAAAAGTATATCCAGGATCTTCTTGCTCGTGCTGCTCTTTCTGACGAGCGCACTGTTGAGACTCCTATGGAGCTCAATGTTCACCTCCGTGCTACTGATGGTGACCCTCTTCCTGACCCGACGCGTTATCGTCATCTTGTTGGCAGTCTTGTCTATCTAGCTGTCACTCGTCCGGACATCTCTTATCCGGTTCATATTCTGAGTCAGTTTGTCTCTGCTCCCACATCGGTCCATTATAGTCATCTCCTTCGTGTTCTCCGATATCTTCGGGGCACGATCTCTCACCGTCTCTTCTTTCCTAGCTCCAGTTCTTTACAGCTTCAGGCCTATGCGGATGCTACGTGGGCTAGTGATCCTTCTGATCGCCGTTCACTTTCTGCTTACTGTGTTTTTCTTGGCGGTTCACTCATTGCTTGGAAGACGAAGAAACAGATTGCAGTTTCCCGTTCGAGTGCTGAGGCTGAGTTGCGAGCTATGGCTCTTTTGACGGCAGAGGTGACTTGGTTACGGTGGTTACTTCAGGATTTTGGTGTTTCTGTCACTACACCGACTATGCTCTTATCCGATAGTACAGGTGCTATTAGCATTGCGCGCGATCCTGTGAAGCATGAGCTCACCAAGCATATTGGTGTTGATGCTTTCTATGTGCGCACTGCTGTGCAGGATCAGGTTATTGCTCTTCAGTATGTGCCTTCCGAGTTACAGTTGGCGGATTTCCTGACGAAGGCCCAGACTAGAGCGCAACATGGCTTTTATCTCTCCAAACTCAGTGTTGTTCCTCCACCATGAGTTTGAGGGGGGGTGTTAGAGTTATAATATAGGTCATGTACCCCTTTGTATTTATCCCGTTGTATAAGGGGTTTCCTGCATATGTTACACACCTGTACATGTATATATATCGGCCTATGGCCTCATGGGAATACAAGTTGCTTATTCCTAACAAGAACGTCTTGATCTGTATGCATGTAGCTATCTGAATTGCACTAATAACGTACTATTATATTGGCACATCAGATTGCCTCCATGCTAGGGAGAGGCAGATAACTTGGTGGTGCAGCTGGGGCCACCTTATAACCCTTGTGGCATTAACCAAAGACCTTTACATCAAGATAATATAGCCTGGGGTTATATGCCACATGCCAAAATACTCAAGGTTTTCTGCAAGTACGACCACAGAATGAGAGTTTTCCAATATTTATTTTATTCATTTCCACTATGTAAACTACATGTTGGATCAACTCTAGGATGTCTTCCAGGTTTGTGTTAGAATAATTTCATGAGTAACCTACAAAGAATAAGATAAATTAGAAGGAAAATTAGCTTTGCTGGCGAAATTTGCAAAGTAGCGCTGTCTGCCTTTTGTCCCAAAAAATGCGATGTAATCTTCACTGCTGCATACTAGAGTACAGAAACTACCAAAGTTTAAAATGACCGCCAAGTAAAATCCTCTCTAGTCGATAGTTTTATTCTGGGGCATGACTCATATTATGTATTTTGGTCTTCAATTTAATGCAGGCACTTGAACTAAGGTATTTAGATGAAACATTGTATTCAAATAGGAGCCTTTGCTACCTAAAAATAGGCAAGCCACAGAAGGCTTTGCTGGATGCTGATCTTTGCATTGCAAGAAAACCCGAGTGGGCGAAAGGTTACTACCGGAAAGGAGCTGCTCATATGTCGCTCAAGGTCAGAAACCTTCAACAGTTTGGTAGTTATCTGTTGCCCTTTTTTACATTTGGTGTCGATTCATCTGTCCAACGTTCTGTTGTCGACAGGAGTACGAGGAAGCATCCGAAGCTTTCCAAGATGGATTGGAACTGGATCCTGGGAACAATGAGATTAAGAAAGCATTGCGGTAATGTGTCTTATCTTTTATATTCATCTGACACAAGGTTTGTGTTAGGAGAAATCATTTGGACGCAGCCCATCTCAGTAATGCATGCTGTTGCTGTTGCTTTCATACAATGACCAAGTCTTCATAAGTTTAGCAACTGCGGAAACACGAAACTGACAGTACCGCATAATTGTGGCAACCTTGTGGGGTGGTGGAACCATGTGGGCACTCCGAGGTGAGGGGAAATTCAGCAGGCTAGTCTTATGCATCGTGGGAACCTCATCAGCTGCTTTCAGGATTCCAGGAAAAATTCATAGCAACAGAGCTCATCATGACTAATTTTGTCTGGCGATGATGCTCCCTGTTCTGCCCAAATGCTAGCACATCATTGGTTGGTACCACATGACCACTAACACGTCAGTGCACCACACGCACACATACACCGCTGACTGATCTGTGCAGCATATATCCACGACAACATATATATCTTGCAGAAGCTTGGGAGTATATTTGTATCTATCGTCATTTCTCATTCGCCTCCCCCCCCGAAAGAGGGATAACACCCTCGGCCTCTCATCACCGAGTGATGCATACAGCCCTCCATTATTCAATTCGAAGTTTCAATTTCTCATGAGTGTTTGACTGATACCCTTCTGTCCGCAGGGAGGCTTGGGAGGCGATGTCAAAGGATCAAGCTGCTGGAGGAAACATCGAGTCCACAGATTAGGTCGGCATTGCTCTGTCTGCACATGCCTCGTTGCGTTCCTTTTGATTCTGTATCGGTGGTTTGATCGTAGTTTCGTAGTGGAACCTGTGTAGAGTTTGATGTAGACGCTCATGCATACACATGACCCTTGGTTGCATGTCTAGCGTATGGCGAGTCGAAGGGTCAAATGCAACTAAAGTTACACTATGTCAGACTATCCGTGACATGCTAACATGTTCGCGTCCTATTTACGTGGTGTGCTCTCGAGGATAGGGTTGATTGATCCCGTACTGTGGCGATCTGAGATGTGATTCTATGGGCCGGTCTTTCCCCCTGAAGAGTTTGATTTCCCCCCTGTGATTCTATGGCACGGTACTCTTTGAAATGCCAGAGTTTGATTTTCAAATGTGGATTGCAATACCGGTTAAAAGACTCCTTTTGAAAATCCCACAATTGCCTACTTTTTTGTGTGATGAAAAGGCAAGAGGACATATTAACTAGCATAAACCATTAGGAAAAGATCTTTATAGAAACTGTAAAATACATGCAAATTTTCAGAGGTGCCGAAGTCTTCTCTGAGTGGAGCAAACTTGTTTAAACCCAGAAATTTGTAGAAGCAGCGGCCAGGAAGTTGTCAATGTAATCCTGTCATATAAACTTGGTCAAATGTAGAGAAATTTGATTTAAAAAGAATTAATGCACTTTATAGTAGTACTTTTGAACCGAGAGTTTTTGTTTTTTTTACCTGCAAGGTTCGAATGAGTATTTGTTTAAAGCGAGTTATTGAGAAATTTGAGATGACAACGGGAACAACATATGCGCAAGCACGGCCGGTACAGAAAAACGAAGAAACTTATCGATGGCCGGTGGTTAATTACAAGGGAAGAACACCCATTCATATACTGATTTTACATCTTCCTTCTCTCATTTTGCGTCCAAACGAAACTAAGGACAGCAAGGACAGGAATCAAGCAGAGTTTTGCGCACGCAAATCATGCCAAGATCACGGCCATCGGTCGGCTCCTCCTAAAAGCTCTGCCCGGCGGCTTCACAAGAACCGCGGGGCGTTGGGGACGAAGATGAACGGCGTGGCGAAGCAGGGCTCCACGCCGACCCACGCAGGGCACGACGACGACGCCGGCGGACCTGCCAGCGCCGCCATGTAGATCGCGGCCAGCTTGCGGACGGCGCGCCGGAGCCAGCGCAGGCGGAGCCGCCGCAGGAGCCCGTGGCAACGGCCACCGCCACCGCCTGCCCTGCCGCCGCCGAGCCAGGCGACCTGGAGCTTACGGCGCCGGCCGAGGCCCAGGCCGCGCCACAGCACCCCCCGGCGCCGCGGCGTGAAGCTGCATGGCGCGCCCTCCCCCATTCCTCTCGTGCCTCTTCTCCCTTCCTCCTCGTACGTCTCGGTGGCTATGCCGCTATGGTATGGCCTGCAGCCTCGTCTTTGACGTACGTAGTGCTTTAGGAGGAGTCAACTTTGGGAAGCAGCCAAAGCTCGAGGTACTGCTGGTGCTGTGGTTGGCGTCATGCAAAGCCATATCTATCTATCTATCTCCAGCAGCCCTAGCTATATCTCTAGGGGCATTGCCGGTGCGTGCCTCACCCTGCGGCTCGTCTTTCTCGGGCGTACGTTGGCCAGCCAGTGTCATCCGTCCCGGCCACTTTGGTTTTGGATGCTTTCCCTGTCGATCACGTCGACGGGGCGGCGGGTCATGGCGCGCACGCACTCTCGTACGTACGTGGGGGCGGAGCGGTCACCGATGGGACATGCGTGCAGGGCTACCATTGCCAAGTCCGGACAGGGTCACATTTTGAATGCCAAGCCTCCACCAACCTGCCTCGCGGAAGCAACTTCGTCGCCAACCGTGCTCGGTGTGCTCAAAGACGAGCGCGCGTCAGGTTTCGTTCGTTCCAAGGAGTCATAAATGGATCCAACGGAAGGGCATATCTTCCCTCATCATTTTCTTTTCCTATCATCACTTTAGCTATACGATAAGTCGCTTGAAAATTAAATTTGGGTCAGTCGATTTTTTGGCTATTGATTGCTGCTCTAAGGGCATCTCTAGCCGATCCCCTAAAAATTAGTATATATACTCCACTAATTTGAACCAAGTTCAAAGCAATTTGAACCAAAAGTAACATGCATTCAAACATAAACGTAGATAGTTTTTGCACAACCAAACTAAAACATAAAGTTAAACTAAACTAAAAGCAACTAAACTACTTCCGGTCGAAGTGGAGGTCGAGCCAATCCTTCCTCGTCAGGTACGGTGTGCCGTGAGCCGGGTCCGGGCCGGTGCCATCGCCGGGGTCGTTGGGGAAGACACTCCTGCACTCTTCGATGTCAATCTCCTCATCATCGCCACCCACCTCGCCGCTATCCTCGCCGCCTTCGACCTCGTTGTCAGATGGGATAATGATAACCTCACCGCCGGCATCGGCAAAGGTCATCCGCTCCGCCTCCATGAGCTCCGGGTGCTCCCGGCGGAGCTCTTCCATGTAGGCCTCGTTGACGGCCTCGGCCTCGAGGTTTCCCTCGCCTCACGGTCCTCCCGCACCATAGCCGAGCTCACTACCCCCGGCTCCGGCGAGACAAGGTGGATCGAAGCCGTGCCGAAGGGGAAGTTGAGTCGGGCCGTCGCGCCGTGGTAGGGGACCTGCCAGTGGTCGTACTCCATGGCCGCGAGCTCGGCCGAGTGGAAGGTTCCGAGCCACCGCGGGATGTGGGTCTCCCGATCCGTGATTCGGCCATCCACATCCCCCAGTGCCGCTGCCGGACCCCGAGGTAGGTCCTCGTCAGCTGTCAGGGCGGAGGGAGGACGGGGAAGTCCTCAAACCAGCATAGGGCGCGACGGCGGGCGGATTGGGCGACCGACACGGTGGCTCGATGAAGAGCCCGCGGAGGACGACCCGCGCGCGTGGCGGCACGGATCTGCACTGCGGATCGGCAGACACCACGTCTGGCCATCGGAGGGGCGGGGGAGGGCGGGGGGCGCGTCGGCGGTGGTGTGGGGGGAGAAGAGGAGGCGGGGAGAAGAGGCGCCGATTTTACTCGACCGCGTAGGGATGGAGTAAATATACTCAGATTTTTAAGGATGAAGTAAAATGTTTACTCCACTAAACCGTATAGGGGATCGGCTAGGTCAAACTTAGTGGAGTAAAAGGCCACTAAGTTGATATAGGGGATCGGTTAGAAATGCTCTAAGATTCTGTTTCTATGCGTATATCTTTTGTTTTTTCCCCTTTTCTTTATTAGTTGATTTTCCTTTTCTTTTATGGTTATTTTTGGGATGTTGGATGAGTGTAAATGTATACACGTAAATAATATACAATATATGCAAAAAATTGCACTACTGTATTCCTATTCTTTGCATAAAAAGAGTGCAACTCAAGTGCAAAGTTGTGTGATGTTTTTGTTTCATTTTGTTTTTTCTGAAAGGATAATACATTCCTTGTACTGCCACCCACCTCTTTTTTACTTGTCCCGTGGCTCGTGTGGTCTGGAGGTCGATTGGGGTGGTATTTGGGACTGATTTGTGTCCTAATGATTATTGGCAATATTATGTTTGGTGTCATAGATTTCTCCCTGTTGAAACAGAATTCCATATGGTCGGACTGGCGGCGGTGGCTTGGGCTATCTCGCTGGCACGCAACAGGGCTACTTTTGAAAAAAAAAATGATCAAATGAGTAGGGCGTTTCGGTGCCCAGGCTCATCTGCACCCGCTTAGAAAATAATTCGTAAACAATACAAAACAAATTCAAAAAATTCCAATTTTTTTTGTGTGGTAGAAAATTTGATGCGTGAGACCCGCTCCAAATTTCTAGTCATTTGGACATCTGAGCAGCTCTCAGAAAAAAAAACAAATCGGGTCAAAACAGTACATGAATAGTAAACATTTTTACAGACCCCCAATTTGTCTCTTTTGCTGAGAGCTTCTCATAAATCCAAATAACTTGAAATTTGGAGCGGGTCTCACGCAACAAATTGTCTACCACACAAAAAAATTGGAATTTTTTGAATTTTTCTAGTATTTGTTTTGATTTTTTTCGTCAGCGCGGGTGCAGATGAGCTCGGGTGCAGAGATGGATTTTCGTGATCAAATCTCCTTTTGAGATTGTGTTATTGGTTTGTTCTTTTCTTTTATACTGGGCAGGTCTCCAACCAAAGGGGGAAGCAATGAAGCTACGTCAAGGCGTTGAGATGATTAGATCGAACACGATGAAGCTGATGAAGCTCTGTGAAGAATCCACACGGGCGGTCTATGATGCGGGGGGTGTTCTCTCCTGGTGATTTGGTGATCTGAAGACCTGTTGATACGTCGCTGCTGTTGCTGGCTATGCTCTTGCTGTTTAGTTGAAAACGCAGGCTTAGATTACTACTGCTCGCTGCTTTTGGTCTTTCGTATGCTAGACGATTCCTTTTGGTTCCCTAGATGTCTTGGGTGATGTTGCCCTGCAGTCTTTTGGGCGTGTAATAGGGTTAGGTACTTGGGTGCTGTCAGGTTTTCACCCCATAGCATTCGTTTTGACGGTGGGCGAATGCGGCGGGTTTCCTAGCTGTGCGTTCAATTTGCTACCTCTCTTTTTCTCTCCTCCTGAATGTTTCTGAAATAGTTGTATTTCCGTTCTTCGTAATGTAAAGGGGGTAAGCCCGGTTCAAAAAACATAATACATTCCTTGTTAGAAAACTCCTTTTTTTTTTTTACAAAATTTAACTATTATAAATTTCTTTTTTGCATATTATTAAAACAATGAAATTTCGGTGTTGTGTGCAAATTTTGTCATTATTTCGCTTACTTTAAATGTTGTTTTCTTCTTCTTGGAAGGTAATAGCAATGTCACTAATTCATTTGTTTTTATGTTTTTCATTTTGTTTTTCGTCTTAAAGAGTAATATCAATGCCACTAATTCATTATTCATTAGAAAAATTTATTTCTAGTTCTTACAATTGCGTGCTAGTATTTTAAAGGTTTTTTGTATTGTTTTATTATTCTTAAAGTTTAATACCAATGTCACCGATTCATTAATTCTTAGAAAATTTCATTTTTCATTTTGCTTTAGTTTTCATTTCATTTCTTTCTTCCTTAAGTGTAATACCAACACACCCAATTCACTCTTTTTTAGAAACTTCTTATTTGCGAACATTCCACCATTATATGCTTATCCTTGCATATCATAACAAAGCCCAATGTGTGCATTCATACGGGTGAGTGTATGTGCGTGTATATGAGCGCTTGCGTCTGTACTGTGTTAAAAAAAATAAAAATAAGAAAGCGCAATATGTAAAATGTGTGCAAATTTTGCCTTTATTTTTTTCATTTCCCTTTTGTTAGAGGGTAATACCAATGCCACCAATTCATTTTTCTTAGGAAATTTCATTTTCCATTTTTCGCATAAGTATGAATGCAAGCGCCATGCAATATGTAAATTATACTAGAGTGCAAAAATTGCACTATTATATGGTTATTTTTTCCATCTGAAAAAATCACAATTTTAGTGTAAAATGGTGTGCAAGTTTTTCGTTTTTGTTTTTATTTTCATTTTCTTTCTTCTTATAGAATAACACCAGTGCCACTAATTCATTCATCCTTAATTATTATTATTATTTTGATTTGTTTTAATTTCTCCGATAGATATTAGTTGACCCTCAAACGGATGTATCTAGCACTGAAATACGGTTAGATGCATCCGTTTGAGTGTCAAATAATATGGAACGGAGGGAGTAGTTTTTTATTTCCTTTTTCTTCTTAAAGGGTAAGACCAATGCCACCAATTCATCCTTCCTTAGTAACCTTTTTTAGTTTTTATTACATTTTCTTTCTTCTATAAGGGTAATAGTAATGCCACTAATCCATTCCTTCTAAGAAAACCTATTGTTTGCAAAAAAATCAATATAATATGCTTATTCTTGCATATTAGAAAAAGTGCTTTTTTTGTGCAAATTGTCTGCATTTTTTTCATTATTTTTTAGTTTGTGTAGGATCGAAAGTATGTCTAGAGGGGGGGTGATTAGACTACTTGACCAAATAAAAATCTAGCCTTTTCCCAATTTTAGTTCTTGGCAGATTTTAACAACTTAGCACAAGTCAAGCAATCAACCTACACATGCAATTCTAAGAGTATAGCAGCGGAATGTAAAACAATTGCATATGAAGGTAAAGGGAGGAGTTTGAGGGAGCAAACGCAATGTTGACACGGAGATTTTTTATCCGTGGTTCCGATAGGTGGTGCTATCGTACATCCACGTTGATGGAGACTTCAACCCACGAAGGGTAACGGTTGCGCGAGTCCACGGAGGGCTCCACCCACGAAGGGTCCACGAAGAAGCAACCTTGTCTATCCCATCATGGCCGTCGCCCACGAAGGACTTGCCTCACTAGGGTAGATCTTCACGAAGTAGGCGATCTCCTTGCCCTTACAAACTCATTGGTTCAACTCCACAATCTTGTCGGAGGCTCCCAAGTGACACCTAGCCAATCTAGGAGACACCACTCTCCAAGAAGTAACAAATGGTGTGTTGATGATGAACTCCTTGCTCTTGTGCTTCAAATGATAGTCTCCCCAACACTCAACTCTCTCTCATAGGATTGGATTTGGTAGAAAGAAGATTTGAGTGGAAAGCAACTTGGGGAAGGCTAGAGATCAAGATTTATGTGGTTGGAATGGAGTATTTTGACCTCACCACAAGTGTAGGTGGTTCTCTCTTAGAAAATATGTATTGGAAGTGTAGGCATGTTCTGATGGCTCTCTCCACGAATGAAGAGTGGGTGGAGGGGTATATATAGCCTCCACGCAAAATCTAACCGTTACACACAAATCACCAAACTCGGTGGGACCGAATCAGAGAAACTCGGTCAGACCGAATTGGTTCATAATGTGACCGTTAGGTGTTTCGGTGGGACCGACATGTCAACTCGGTGGGACCGCTATCATTAGGGTTAGGGCATAACGTAATGTCGGTGAGACTAATTACACAAACTCGGTGTGACCGATTTTGGTAATAGACTAACAGAGAGTTGGTCAGGCAAACTCGGTGGGTCCGATTCGCTCATCTTGGTGGGACCGAAACGTTATGCAAAGGAAACAGAGAGTTTGCATTGCAATCTCGGTGGGACCGATCGCTCATCTCGGTTGGACCGAAACATTACGAAGGGAAACAGAGAGATTACAATCCCATCTCGGTGAGACCGAGATCCCTATCGGTGAGACCGAAAAGACTAGGGTTTCTGGCAGTGGCTATGTCAAGTGAATTCGGTGGCTCCGGATAGAAAGAATCGGTGGGGCCGAGTTGGACTTTTGGTTTGGGACATATGTGGATATGAGAAAGTAGTGGAGGGTTTTGGATCATATCACTAAGCATTTTGAGCAAGCACCTCATTAAGCAACACCTCATCCCTTCTTAATAGTATTGGCTTTTCCTATAGACTCAATGTGATCTTGGATCACTAAAATAGAAAATGTAGAGTCTTGTGCTTTGAGCTTCAGCCAATCTTTTGTCCTTAGCATTTTGAAGGGTCCACTTTCTAATCCATGCCATGCCAATCATTGAGCTTTCCTGAAATATCTATCTTGAAATAGCATTAGCTCAATGAGCTATATGTTGTTAGGAATTACCAAAACCACCCAGGGATAGTTGCACTTTCAATCTCCCCCTTTTTGGTAATTGATGACAACATATAGATCAAAGCTTCGACAAATGATAAATAGTATTGAAAAAACATCGTCGCTTTGAGAAGTATGTGATAAGCAAGAGCTCCCCCTAAATTTGTGCATTATTTAAAATTTTCTTTTGAATGCAAATGCACAATCGATTAGGATCATGGGTTACTCTTCCATGTCACATACATCTTGGTGGAGCGCTCAAAATGATAGAAGTTAAAACACATGCACTCATCACCAAGCAAAGTGAATGATCATAAGAGGATATAAAGATAATATCATCCAACAAGCATTAAGGGTAGCATATGATCAAACACATGATCAACAAGTATCTCACAAGAACATAAAGTAGCATCACAAGCACACAATAAAGTTTCAAACCAAACCAAATAAGTGCAAAGAGAGATAAAAACCAACACTCTCTCTCTCGAAGCCTATGATCTATACATTTTTCTCCCCCTTTGGCAACAAGTTACCAAAAAGTTCAAAAATGCATAGTGCTAAACGACTCTCAGGCTTGATCTTCGGTAGGAGGTGTTGAGAGAACTCCAAGGACGAAGGCTTCTGATGAAGTAGCTGGAGCTGGTGGAGTAGCTGCTGGAGGTGGAACTGGAGCTGTAGCTACTGGTGCTGATGCTGTGGCTCTAGTGTCTGTCACTGGCACTGCAGCAGATCTCTGTCCTATGGGCACTCTGGCAAAAGCATCTGTGGTAGACCTGCCCTTCTTCTCCTCTGCTTTCTCCTAAAGTTGCTCAACTGCAGTTTGGATCTCTGTTACCTTGACATCAAGGTCATAGAATTTTGTCTCAATAATCCTTTCCAAGCTCTCCTGGTTCTTGGTCAGGGTGGCCAAGCCCTTCTCAATCCTCAGGGTGGATTGAATCAGATATCCAAGCTGGTCTTGCTTGCTCTTCAAGAATACCTGAGATGCCTCTTCCACAGTTGGCATCTTTGCAGCCTTCTCTGCCTTAGCCTTCTCTCTCTTTTCATGTGCTTGAGCTGAAGACGGTTCATTCTCATTCATCACAACAGTGTCATCTTCAAATTCAGGATAGATGGGCAGGTGCTCCTTATCCAAGATGCGCTTGCATTTGCCCATCTTTGAGTTGATGAGCTCCTGAATGTGTGGGGCATACCCACAACTTCTCTTCTGATCAGCTGCAGTCCTCTTGATTGTTTTAACAACCAGGCTCATGACTTTGAACTTCTGTGGGACATCAAATATGTGCAACAAGTTGATGGCATGTCCTCTGATCATCTTGTGATCACCTGACTTGGGTAGCAGTGTGTGCCTTAAGATCCAGTTGATAGTTGGCAGACCAGACAACAGATAGTGTACATATCCAAACTTGTGTGTATCCAAAGCAGCATCTGGGATCTCCTTGTACATGTTGGCCATACTGTTGTGGCCTTTCTTCTTCTATGCATAAATGCCCAAGTCATCCTCATGTTCCTCAGGAGCATTTATGAGCTTGGCCCACTCATCAACTGTAGATTGGTACCTACTACCCTCAGACATCCACACTATTCTTCCATCTGGATAGAAGTGGGCAGTGGAGTAAAACTGCATGATGAGCTCATCATTCCACTTGGTGAGCTTCTGGGCAACAAAAGTGTCCACTCCACATGCCTTGAAGCTATCAAGCACACCAGGGAAGTGATCTTCATTCTCCTTGATGAACTCCCAGTCAACCCATCTCATGTCACACACAATGGGCTTCTTGTCAAGCAGAATAGTCTCATAGAAGTCCTGTTGTTACTTAGTGTGGAATCTGTAGTCCACATCAGTCCTTCTCCTGATAGCATAGGGATCAGACTCTCTCCATAGTCTCAATCCTGCATCCTTCCTGATTTTCATATTCTCTGCAACTGGGTGTGCATCAGTGTGGTCAGGGATCTTGGGCTTTAGCTTCCTCAGCACAACAGAATCATCTTCTTCTTCTTCAGCAGCTTGAGGCACTGGGGCCTTGTTCTTCTCTTCAGCAGGTATGTTCCTAGTGCTTCTCTTGGATTTTGGCTTTGGAGCTGGAGCAGCAGCCTTGGGAGCAGCTTTGGGCTTTGATGGAGCAGCCCCTGATTTAATTGCATCTCCCATAAGCTTTTGTGCTTTGGGTGCTGGTGCAGCATCCTCTTCCTCTTCCTCTTCTTCAGAATCTCTCATCATTGATGGCTTCCCAATAACTCTGGCAATGGTCTTCTTGACCCTTTATTTTCTCTTCTTCCTTGTCCTTGTGGCAGCCTTTGGCAGATTGCTTGGTGTGCTCCTGCTGCCCTCATCATAGCTGCTAGAGGGACTAGTGCCCTCACTCAACTGAACCTGCTCTTCTGAATTGTTCTGGCTGTCACTTTGGTTTGACATCTCTGCAAATACTCTGACAGCAGACCCTGTGAATAGGTTATAGATGAGGTAGAGTGGATGAGCATCACAAAGTACAGAAGTTTTGCAAAAAGGATGACTTAAAAACTTAGTTTTAGTTCTTCATAGAAAGCATTTCGGATCTACCAATTTGTAATCTCGGTGATACCGAAGCAGCTTTTAGAACCTAAACTAGTGAACTCGGTCAGACCGAGTCACAGTTCGGTGGTACCGAGACTGCTAGGGTTTCACAAAGAATCGAACTCGGTGACACCGATTTGCAGTTTTCGGTCAGACCGAAAACGCGTGTGCTTTGGCCTAGGCCAAAATCGGTGAGACCGATTTCTACAACTCGGTCGGTCCGAGATGAATTCGGCGGAGACCTAACCCTAAATTTTCAAAACTAATATACGGGATGTTTTCGCTGGACAAGATGATTTCAATCGTGGCAAAGATCATGGCAAAGCAATGTGCTAAGAATCGGAGTTAGGGATTAGCACAAAGGTCAAGTTCGTACCCTAGTTCGGCGACGAACTTGCTACGACGGCAACGGTGGTGAGGATTTCCGTTGACGGCGGTGGAGACCAGCGGCGGGAGGTCGCTGGCGACGAGAGGACGATCCGGAGACCCGAAGAGGCAGAGCGGGTTATGCGCGGGCGAGAGGGTTCGGAAAAATTTCCAAAATTTGGCCCGTTGGTATATATAACCTGGCCCTGTCGGTGGGACCGAGTGGAACGACTCGGTGGCACCGAGATGCAAAACTGCAAGCAGTTACTGCAACTCGGTGTGGCCGAAAAGTTCTAATCGGTTGCACCGAGATTGAAAACCCTAGATCAACTTAGTGACTCGGTAGGACCGAAAGTAATGAATCGGTCAGACCGAGATGCACAAAGAGGTTTTGGAGGTTTAAGTCTATGACGAATCGGGAACTCCGAGTGCTCCTCACACAGAGTGGTTCGAATCTGACTTGATCAAACTTTGTGATGTAGCATGAATAGAGTTTGAGACGAGAAAAGCATAGATAGCTAGAGGGAGTTCTTAGGCATTCTTGTCCATCCATTTGGCAAAAGAGAAAGAGCCAAACAATCAAAACAACAGATGGATGTCCTCGAATGAGTGAAATATGCAACCAACATGCTCACACAATAAAATGGCAAATGAAATATGTGACAAAGCATGCACAAACACTCTAGCATCTATCAAGCAATTTGGCAATGACTAGGTCATCTATATATGAGTATATTGACTTAGGAGTCAAATGAGAACATTTGATCATAGGTCATACTCATCGTTTAAGCTCAAGTGGGGTTATCACTTTTACATAAAGCATTGATGTGTTCACACCATTAGAGTTGCTTTGACTCAATTGATTAGAGTAAAGCTCCCCCTAGATGTGATATCCCCCCTTAGAGGGATGAACTAACCTTGGGTTTTGTCGAAGATGACTTCATGTAGGTGTTGAAGATGTAGATGCTCAATGTTGATGTAGATCATTTGGAGCAATCCTTTGGAGTGAGTTGCACTTTCAATACCTACACGGGTTAGTCCCACAAGGAACAAACAAGGATATCCATAGACATAGAGTGATGCATACACAAGACGATGTCCATGAAAGCATTAGGTTACCTTGTCCCTTGTCTTACCAACAAGAGGGTTTGTGACTCCTTGAACTACTGCAAGATATGGAAGTTGTTTGCACTTGTTCTTGCCAAAATGATAAGAGTGAAGTATGTTGGCGGAGTCACCCTCAAGAACTCTCTAGTTCTTCTTCTTCTTCTGGATCCACACCATCTTGATGGGAATCCTTGGAGTTGTAGTTGTACTTGATGAAGTAGAACTTGATGTAGTCTTGGGAGCCCACTTGACCAAGGCCTTAGGTGCTTCTTCAAATGCATCAATTTCCTCTTGAAGCTTGTCCTTGCCTTTTTGCTTGTAGTCTTGTGGTGGAAGATCATCTTGAGCTTGTGTCCCTTTGAAAGAAGTAGGATCATACTTCTCTTGTTGAGGAACAAACTTCGTCTTGGGGTATTGATCTTCTTCCCACTCAACTCCATTGGCATTGAACTTTCGTTCAAAACCAACACCTTGATTCTTCTGGTGTCTTCCTTGCTTGCGCACAATTTCCTCAAATTGCTTACTTCCGGCAAGGCTCTTGTAAACACCTTTCTCTATAATTCCCTTCAATAAGCTATTTTCTTGCTCAAGTGTAACTTGGCTAAGAGAATCATTAGTGGAATCAAGAGAATTACTAGAAGCAACAATATTGGATTTAGCATGATTGTTGTTACTACTAGATGAAGCATCTTTCTTGTTCTTGTTGCTAGTTTTAACTTGTGGCATGTAAGTAGACAAGAGTAAACGCTTGGCAATGTAAGAACTTTTCTTGCGAAGATCATCATTGACTGCCTTTAAAAACTCATGCTCTTGCTCAAGGTTGAGCTTTTCAAAGCGTAGCTTATCATGAGTCTTTAAAAGTTCTCAATGATTTTCCAAGGTAGTTTCATGAGCTAACTTAAGAGTGTTTAGTTCTTTAGTTAGACGGTCAATCTCCTTCTTATCATCATCATTCGTTTTATCTTGATTAGCATGATTCATTGACGTTTCATCATAGTCTTCATCACTAGAGTTGTCAACAAGTAAATCATCATCACCTAGCAAATCATCTTCATCACTATTGAAATCAACATACTCGAGATGTGTTACCTTTGGACCTTTGGCCATGAAGCATCTTCCAATTCCTTCATTTGGTGAGTCAAATATGTCGTAGGAGTTGGTTGACACAAGTGCTAGACCGGAAACACCTTCATCTTGAGTATATTCGGAGTCGGAGTGATTGTCGGAGTCGGAGCCGGATACCCATTCAACAACATGAGCTTGATGTCTTCTTTTTGTGTAGCTCCTTGATGACTTTTCCTTCCTTTCCGAGTCCTTGCTTCTCCGAGAGGGTCTTCGTTCATAACGAGCATCTCTACTCCTCCTTTCTCTTGGTGGTGATTCTTCTCTTCTACTTCTTCTTTTGGGAGAATCTTCTCTTCTTTTGTAGGGTGTCGTACACTCATTTGAGTAGTGTCCGGGCCTTCCACAATTGTAGCAATTACGCTCACAACTAGAAGATCTTTTATCATTGTAGGACCTTGACTTGGAACTTCTTTCTTTGCTTCTACTCTTGTAGAACTTGTTGAAGTTCTTGACCATTAGGCTCAATTCTTCATTGAAGGTTTGTTTCTCACTTGATGATGTGGGAGCATCGCACGAAGCTTTGTAAGCACCACTAGACTTGTTGTGAAGCTCTTCCTTATCCTTGAGTGACATCTCATGAGCAACAATTCTTCCAATGACTTCCGTTGGCTTGAGATCTTTGTAATTGGGCATCATTTGGATCAATGTGCACACGGTATCATATTTTCCATCCAAGGCTCTTAGGATCTTCTTGATGATGAATTTGTCGGTCATCTCTTCACTTCCTAAGCCGGCAATCTCATTTGTGATGAGAGCAAGCCTAGAGTACATTTCGGCGACACCTTCACCATCCTTCATTTTGAACTTGTCAAGTTGACTTTGAAACACATCCAATTTGGATTCCTTGATGGAGTCGGTACCTTCGTGCATATCAATCAAAGTATCCCAAATTTCCTTTGCATTCTCAAGACGGCTGATTTTGTTGAATTCTTCGGGGCACAATCCATTGAAGAGAATATCACAAGCTTGAGCATTGTATTGTAGCATCTTCAATTCTTCCGCGGTAGCTTCACGGTTTGGTTCTCTCCCGTCAAAGAATTCACCTTGCAAGCCAATACACACAATAGTCCAAACGGCAGGGTTATGTCCAAGAATATGCATTTTCATCTTATGCTTCCAACTAGCAAAATTTGTACCATCAAAGTAAGGACCTCTACGGTGGTAATTTCCCTCGCTAGACGCCATACTCTCCTAGGTTGTGAAACCAAGGCTATGACCACCAAAAGCTATGGAAATCAAAGCAAATGGAGACCAAAGCTCTGATACCACTTGTAGGATCGAAAGTATGTCTAGAGGGGGGGTGATTAGACTACTTGACCAAATAAAAATCTAGCCTTTTCCCAATTTTAGTTCTTGGTAGATTTTAACAACTTAGCACAAGTCAAGCAATCAACCTACACATGCAATTCTAAGAGTATAGCAGCGGAATGTAAAACAATTGCATATGAAGGTAAAGGGAGGAGTTTGAGGGAGGAAACGCAATGTTGACATGGAGATTTTTTATCCGTGGTTCCGATAGGTGGTGCTATCGTACATCCACGTTGATGGAGACTTCAACCCACGAAGGATAACGGTTGCGCGAGTCCACGGAGGGCTCCACCCACGAAGGGTCCACGAAGAAGCAACCTTGTCTATCCCACCATGGCCGCCGCCCACGATGGACTTGCCTCACTAGGGTAGATCTTCACGAAGTAGGCGATCTCCTTGCCCTTACAAACTCCTTGGTTCAACTCCACAATCTTGTCGGAGGCTCCCAAGTGACACCTAGCCAATCTAGGAGACACCACTCTCCAAGAAGTAACAAATGGTGTGTTGATGATGAACTCCTTGCTCTTGTGCTTCAAATGATAGTCTCCCCAACACTCAACTCTCTCTCATAGGATTGGATTTGGTAGAAAGAAGATTTGAGTGGAAAGCAACTTGGGGAAGGCTAGAGATCAAGATTTATGTGGTTGGAATGGAATATCTTGACCTCAACACAAGTGTAGGTGGTTCTTTCTCAGAAAATATGTATTGGAAGTGTAGGCATGTTCTGATGGCTCTCTCCACGAATGAAGAGTGGGTGGACGGGTATATATAGCCTCCACACAAAATCTAACCGTTACACACAAATCACCAAACTCGGTGGGACCGAATCAGAGAACTCGGTCAGACCGAATTGGTTCATAATGTGACCGTTAGGTGTTTCGGTGGGACCGACATGTCAACTCGGTGGGACCGATATCATTAGGGTTAGGGCATAACGTAATCTCGGTGAGACCGATTACACAAACTCGGTGTGACCGATTTTGGTAATAGACTAACAGAGAGTTGGTCAGGCAAACTCGGTGGGTCCGATTCGCTCATCTCGGTGGGACCGAAATGTTACAAAAAGGAAACAGAGAGTTTGCATTGCAATCTCGGTGGGACCGATCGGTCATCTCGGTTGGACCGAAACGTTATGAAGGGAAACAGAGAGATTACAATCCCATCTCGGTGAGACCGAGATCCCTATGGGTGAGACCGAAAAGACTAGGGTTTCTGGCAGTGGCTATGTCAAGTGAACTCGGTGGCTCCGGATAGAAAGAATCGGTGGGGCCGAGTTGGACTTTTGGTTTGGGACATATGTGGATATGAGAAAGTAGTGGAGGGTTTTGGAGCATATCACTAAGCATCTTGAGCAAGCACCTCATTAAGCAACACCTCATCCCTTCTTAATAGTATTGGCTTTTCCTATAGACTCAATGTGATCTTGGATCACTAAAATAGAAAATGTAGAGTCTTGTGCTTTGAGCTTCAGCCAATCTTTTGTCCTTAGCATTTTGAAGGGTCCACTTTCTAATCCATGCCATGCCAATCATTAAGCTTTTCTGAAATATCTATCTTGAAATAGCATTAGCTCAATGAGCTATATGTTGTTAGGAATTACCAAAACCACCCAGAGATAGTTGCACTTTCAGTTTGCTTTCTTCTTAAAGGATAATCCCAGTGCCAATAATCCATTCTTAGGTAAACTTAATTATTTTGATTTTGATTTAGTTTTATTTTCTTTTTCTAGGTGTAATAGCAATGCTACTAATTCATTCCTTGTTTGAAAACTTATCTTTTGTGAAAGTTTCACTATTACATTCTTATTTTTACATATTATAAAAAATGGTTAATTGATAAATGCCACTTCAAATCTGGCGATTCCAAGAAATTCCACTGCAGTTTCCAAACTTTGAAAAATGCCATTTCATGCCATTTCCAGTGGCATTTTTTGAAGTTTGGAGTGGTGGTTTTCAAAGTTTGCAAAAATTGTAGTGGCATTTTTCAAGTTTGGAAATTGCAGTGGCACTTTTATGAATCGCCATAATTGGAGTGGCATTTATCTAATTAACCCTATAAAAACACAATTTTTGTGTGCAAATTTTGTCATTTTTTTCAATCCCTGCTTAAAGGGCAATGCAATTGCCAGTAATTCATTCCTATCAATGCCATTTTTAGATTTATTGGTTCCAAAGATTCTTTTCTACGAAATTTCATTATTACATTCTTATTCTTGCATATTATAAAAAAGCAAATTTTTGTGTAAATTATGTGCAAATTTTGTCATTATTTGTTTTTATTCTCTTTCTTCTTAAAGGGCAATGCATTTGCCACTAATTCATTCCTATCAACACCGTTCTTAAAGTTCTTGGTTTTTGTTCATATATTCTTTAGGTGTATAATAGGGTTATTATTGCATATTATAAAAAAGTGTAATTTCCATTTAGATTGTGTGTAGGTTTTTGTTTTAAGTTTTTGCTAGTTTCTTTCTTGTTTAAGGGTAACCAATGACACTAATTCATTCTTCTTTAATTTTTTTTATTCTTTGTTTTTTAGTCTTTATTAAGTTTCAATATAGGGGGAGAAGAAGGGTGGAGAAAGATGTTGGAAATATGCCCTAGAGGCAATAATAAAATGGTTATTATTATATTTCCTTGTTCATGATAATTGTCTATTGTTCATGCTATAATTGTGTTATCCGGAAATCGTAATACATGTGTGAATACATAGACCACAACATGTCCCTAGTGAGCCTCTAGTTGACTAGCTCGTTGATCAACAGATAGTCATGGTTTCCTGACTATGGACATTGGATGTCATTGATAACGGGATCACATCATTAGGAGAATGATGTGATGGACAAGACCCAATCCTAAGCATAGCACAAGATCGTGTAGTTCGTTTGCTAGAGCTTTTCCAAATGTCAAGTATCATTTCCTTAGACCATGAGATTGTGCAACTCCCGGATACCATAGAAGTGCTTTGGGTGTGCCAAACGTCACAACGTAACTGGGTGGCTATAAAGGTGCACTACGGGTATCTCCGAAAGTGTCTGTTGGGTTGGCACGAATCGAGACTGGGATTTGTCACTTCGTATGACGGAGAGGTATCTCTGGGCCCACTCGGTAATGCATCATCATAATGAGCTCAATGTGACCAAGTGTTTGGTCACGGGATCATGCATTACGGTAAGAGTAACGTGACTTGCCGGTAACGAGATTGAACAAGGTATTGGGATACCGACGATCGAATCTCGGGCAAGTAACGTACCGATTGAGAAAGGGAATTGTATACGGGATTGATTGAATCCTCGACATCGTGGTTCATCCGATGAGATCATCGTGGAACATGTGGGAGCCAACATGGGTATCCAGATCCCGTTGTTGGTTATTGACCGGAGAGTCGTCTCGGTCATGTCTGCATGTCTCCCGAACCCGTAGGGTCTACACACTTAAAGTTCGGTGACGCTAGGGTTGTAGAGATACTAGTATGCGGTAACCCGAAAGTTGTTCGGAGTCCCGGATGAGATCCCGGACATCATGAGGAGTTCCGGAATGGTCCAGAGGTGAAGAAT
Source organism: Triticum aestivum (assembly GCF_018294505.1). Taxonomy (NCBI): domain Eukaryota; kingdom Viridiplantae; phylum Streptophyta; class Magnoliopsida; order Poales; family Poaceae; genus Triticum; species Triticum aestivum. The sequence goes on from NC_057805.1 coordinate 9,466,671, forward strand.
TGTATATAGGAAGTCCAGTTTCGGCCACCGGGAAAGTTTCGGGGGTCACCGGTATTGTACCGGGACCACCAGAAGGGTCCCGGGGGTCCACCGGGTGGGGCCACCTATCCCAGAGGGCCCCATGGGCTGAAGTGGGGAAGGGAACCAGCCCCTGGTGGGCTGGTGCGCCCCCCTTGGGCCTTCCCTGCGCCTAGGGTTGGAAACCCTAGGGGTGGGGGGGCGCCCCACTTGACTTGGGGGGCAAGTCCCCCCCTTGGCCACCGCCCCCCCTTGAGATGGGATCTCAGGGGGCCGGCGCCCCCCCTGGACCCCTATATAAAGAGGGGGGAGGGAGGGCAGCAGCACCCAAGCCCTGGCGCCTCCCTCTCCCTCCCGTGACACATCTCCCTCCTCCCGCAGCGCTTGGCGAAGCCCTGTTGGAATCCCGCTACTTCCACCACCACGCCGTCGTGCTACTGGATCTCCATCAACCTCTCCTTCCTCCTTGCTGGATCAAGAAGGAGGAGACGTCGCTGCTCCGTACGTGTGTTGAACGCGGAGGTGCCGTCCGTTCGGCGCTCGGTCATCGGTGATTTGGATCACGACGAGTACGACTCCATCAACCCCGTTCACTTGAACGCTTCCGCTCGCGATCTACAAGGGTATGTAGATGCACTCCTCTCTCTCGTTGCTAGATGACTCCATAGATTGATCTTGGTGATGCGTAGAAATTTTTTAATTTCTGCAACGATCCCCAACAGTGGCATCATGAGCTAGGTCTATGTGTAGTTTCTATGCACGAGTAGAACACAAACTTGTTGTGGGCGTAGATGTTGTCAATTTTCTTGCCACTACTAGTCTTATCTTGTTTCGGCGGCATCGTGGGATGAAGCGGCCTGGACCGACCTTACACGTACGCTTACGTGAGACAGGTTCCACCGACTCACATGCACTGGTTGCATAAGGTGGCTAGCGGGTGTCTGTCTCTCCCACTTTAGTCGGAACGAATTCGATGAAAAGGGTCCTTATGAAGGGTAAATAGAAATTGGCATATCACGTTGTGGTTTTGGCGTAGGTAAGAAACGTTCTTGCTAAGAAACCTATAGCAGCCATGTAAAAAACTTGCAACAACAATTAGAGGACGTCTAACTTGTTTTTGCAGCATATGCCTTGTGATGTGATATGGCCAAAAGGATGTGATGAATGAAATATATGTGATGTATGAGATTGATCATGTTCTTGTAATAGGAATCACGACTTGCATGTCGATGAGTATGACAACCGGCAGGAGCCATAGGAGTTGTCTTAATTTTTTATGACCTGCGTGTCATTGAACAACGCCATGTAAATTACTTTACTTTATTGCTAAACACGTTAGCCATAGAAGTAGAAGTAATCGTTGGCATGACGACTTCATGAAGACACGATGATGGAGATCATGGTGTCATGCCGGTGACGAAGATGATCATGGCGCCCCGAAGATGGAGATCAAAAGGAGCAAAATGATATTGGCCATATCATGTCACTATTTGATTGCATGTGATGTTTATCATGTTTTACATCTTATTTGCTTAGAACGGAGGTAGCTTAAATAAGATGATCCCTCGCAATAATTTCAAGAAAGTGTTCCCCCTAACTGTGCACCGTTGCGAAGGTTCGTTGTTTCGAAGCACCACGTGATGATCGGGTGTGATAGATTCTAACGTTCGAATACAACGGGTGTAAGCAAGATTTACACATGCAATACACTTAGGTTGACTTGACGAGCCTAGCATGTACAGACATGGCCTCGGAACATGGAAGACCGAAAGGTCGAGCATGAGTCGTATAGAAGATACGATCAACATGAAGATGTTCACCGATGTTGACTAGTCCGTCTCACGTGATGATCGGACACGGCCTAGTTGACTCGGATCATGTTTCACTTAGATGACTAGAGGGATGTCTATCTGAGTGGGAGTTCATTGAATAATTTGATTAGATGAACTTAATTATCATGAACTTAGTCTAAAATCTTTACAATATGTCTTGTAGATCAAATGGCCCACGCTAATGTTGCCCTCAACTTCAACGCGTTCCTAGAGAAAACCAAGCTGAAAGATGATGGCAGCAACTATACGGACTGGGTCCGGAACCTGAGGATCATCCTCATAGCTTCCAAGAAAGATTATGTCCTAGAAGCACCGCTAGGTGAAGCACCCATCCCAGAGAACCAAGATGTTATGAACGCTTGGCAGCAGCGTGCTGATGATTACTCCCTCGTTCAGTGCGGCATGCTTTACAGCTTAGAACCGGGGCTCCAAAAGCGTTTTGAGCAACACGGAGCATATGAGATGTTCGAAGAGCTGAAAATGGTTTTCCAAGCTCACGCCCGGGTCGAGAGATATGAAGTCTCCGACAAGTTCTTCAGTTGTAAGATGGAGGAAAATAGTTCTGTCAGTGAGCACATACTCAAAATGTCTGGGTTACACAACCGCTTGTCTCAGCTGGGAGTTAATCTCCCGGATGATGCGGTCATTGACAGAATCCTTCAGTCGCTTCCACCGAGCTACAAGAGCTTTGTGATGAACTTCAATATGCAGGGGATGGAAAATACCATTCCTGAGGTATATTCAATGCTGAAATCAGCGGAGGTGGAGATCAAAAAGGAACATCAAGTGTTGATGGTGAATAAAACCACTAAGTTCAAGAAAGGCAAGGGTAAGAAGAACTTCAAGAAGGACGGCAAGGGAGTTGCCGCGCCCGGTAAGCCAGTTGCCGGGAAGAAGCCAAAGAATGGACGCAAGCCTGAGACTGAGTGCTTTTATTGCAAGGGAAGTGGTCACTGCAAGCGGAACTGCCCCAAGTACTTAGCGGACAAGAAGGCCGGCAACACCAAAGGTATATGTGATATACATGTTATTGATGTGTACCTTACCAGCACTCATAGTAGCTCCTGGGTATTTGATACCGGTGCGGTTGCTCATATTTGTAACTCAAAGCAGGAGCTGCGGAATAAATGGAGACTGGCAAAGGACGAGGTGACGATGCGCGTCAGGAATGGTTCCAAGGTCGATGTGATCGCCGTCGGCACGCTACCTCTACATTTACCTACGGGATTAGTTTTAAACCTCAATAATTGTTATTTAGTGCCAGCTTTGAGCATGAACATTGTATCTGGATCTCGTTTAATGCGAGATGGCTACTCATTTAAATCCGAGAATAATGGTTGTTCTATTTATATGAGAGATATGTTTTATGGTCATGCCCCGCTGGTCAATGGTTTATTCTTAATGAATCTCGAACGTGATGTTACACATATTCATAGTGTGAATACCAAAAGATGTAAAGTTGATAACGATAGTCCCACATACTTGTGGCACTACCGCCTTGGTCACATTGGTGTCAAGCGCATGAAGAAGCTCCATGCTGATGGACTTTTAGAGTCTCTCGATTATGAATCATTTGACACATGCGAACCATGCCTCATGGGCAAAATGACCAAGACTCCGTTCTCCGGAAAAATGGAGCGAGCAACCAACTTATTAGAAATCAAACATACTGATGTGTGCGGTCCAATGAGTGTTGAGGCTCGCGGAGGCTATCATTATGTTCTCACTCTCACTGATGACTTGAGTAGATATGGGTATGTCTACCTAATGAAACGCAAGTTTGAGACCTTTGAAAAGTTCAAGGAATTTCAGAGTGAGGTTGAGAATCAACGTGACAGGAAAATAAAATTCTTACGATCAGATCGTGGAGGGGAATATTTGAGTCACGAATTTGGCACACACTTAAGGAAATGTGGAATAGTTTCACAACTCACGCCGCCTGGAACACCTCAGCGAAATGGTGTGTCCGAACGTCGTAATCGCACTCTATTGGATATGGTGCGATCTATGATGTCTCTTACCGATCTACCGCTCTCATTTTGGGGCTATGCTTTAGATACTGCCGCATTCACTTTAAATAGGGCTCCGTCGAAATCCGTTGAGACGACACCGTATGAATTATGGTTTGGGAAGAAACCTAAGCTGTCGTTTCTAAAAGTTTGGGGATGTGATGCTTATGTCAAGAAACTTCAACCTGAAAAGCTCGAACCCAAGTCGGAAAAATGCGTCTTCATAGGATACCCTAAGGAAACCATTGGGTATACCTTCTACCTCAGATCCGACGGCAAGATCTTTGTTGCCAAGAACGGGTCCTTTCTGGAGAAAGAGTTTCTCTCGAAAGAAGTGAGTGGGAGGAAAGTGGAACTTGATGAGGTGATAGTCACCCCTTCCGAACCGGAAAGTAGCGCAGCGCGGGAAGATGTTCCTGTGGTGCCTGCACCGACTGGGGAGGAAGTTAATGATGATGATCATGAAGCTTCAGATCAAGTTACTGCTGAACTACGTAGGTCCACAAGGACACGTTCCGCACCAGAGTGGTACGGCAACCCTGTCATGGAAATCATGTTGTTAGACAACGGTGAACCTTCGAACTATGAAGAAGCGATGGCGGGCCCGGATTCCAACAAATGGCTTGAAGCCATGCAATCCGAGATAGGATCCATGTATGAAAACGAAGTATGGACTTTGACTGACTTGCCCGATGATCGGCGAGCCATAGAAAATAAATGGATCTTTAAGAAGAAGACAGACGCGGATGGTAATGTGACCATCTATAAGGCTCGACTTGTCGCTAAGGGTTATCGACAAGTTCAAGGGGTTGACTACGATGAGACTTTCTCACCCGTAGCGAAGCTGAAGTCCGTCCGAATCATGTTAGCAATTGCCGCATTCTATGATTATGAGATATGGCAAATGGACGTCAAAACGGCATTCCTTAACGGCTTTCTTAAGGAAGAATTGTATATGATGCAGCCGGAAGGTTTTGTTGATCCTAAGAATGCTAACAAGGTATGCAAGCTCCAGCGCTCCATCTATGGGCTGGTGCAAGCATCTCGGAGTTGGAACATTCGATTTGATGAGATGATCAAAGCGTTTGGGTTTACACAGACTTATGGAGAAGCCTGTGTTTACAAGAAAGTGAGTGGGAGCTCTGTAGCATTTCTCATATTATATGTGGATGACATACTATTGATGGGAAATGATATAGAATTCTTGGGAAGCATAAAGGCCTACTTGAACAAGTGTTTTTCAATGAAGGACCTTGGAGAAGCTGCTTATATATTAGGCATCAAGATCTATAGAGATAGATCAAGACGCCTCATTGGTCTTTCACAAAGTACGTACCTTGACAAGATATTGAAGAAGTTCAATATGGATCAGTCCAAGAAGGGGTTCTTGCCTGTATTGCAAGGTGTGCAATTGAGCACGGCTCAATGTCCGACCACGGCAGTAGATAGAGAAAAGATGAGTGTCATCCCCTATGCCTCGGCCATAGGGCCTATTATGTATGCCATGCTGTGTACCAGACCTGATGTAAACCTTGTCGTAAGTTTGGTAGGAAGGTACCAAAGTAATCCCGGCATGGAACACTGGACAGCGGTCAAGAATATCCTGAAGTACCTGAAGAGGACTAAGGATATGTTTCTCGTTTATGGAGGTGACGAAGAGCTCGCTGTAAAGGGTTACGTCGATGCTAGCTTCGACACAGATCTGGATGACTCTAAGTCACAAACCGGATACGTGTATATTTTGAATGGTGGGGCAGTAAGCTGGTGCAGTTGCAAGCAAAGCGTTGTGGCGGGATCTACATGTGAAGCGGAATACATGGCGGCCTCAGAGGCAGCACAAGAAGCAATCTGGGTGAAGGAGTTCATTACCGACCTAGGAGTTATTCCCAATGCGTCGGGCCCGATGACTCTCTTCTGCGACAACACTGGAGCTATTGCCCTTGCCAAGGAGCCCAGGTTTCACAGGAAGACCAGGCATATCAAGCGTCGCTTCAACTCCATTCGTGAAAGTGTTCAAAATGGAGACATAGATATTTGTAAAGTACATACGGACCTGAATGTAGCAGATCCGTTGACTAAACCTCCCCCTAGAGCAAAACATGATCAACACCAGAACTCTATGGGTGTTCGATTCATCACAATGTAACTAGATTATTGACTCTAGTGCAAGTGGGAGACTGTTGGAAATATGCCCTAGAGGCAATAATAAAATGGTTATTATTATATTTCCTTGTTCATGATAATTGTCTATTGTTCATGCTATAATTGTGTTATCCGGAAATCGTAATACATGTGTGAATACATAGACCACAACATGTCCCTAGTGAGCCTCTAGTTGACTAGCTCGTTGATCAACAGATAGTCATGGTTTCCTGACTATGGACATTGGATGTCATTGATAACGGGATCACGTCATTAGGAGAATGATGTGATGGACAAGACCCAATCCTAAGCATAGCACAAGATCGTGTAGTTCGTTTGCTAGAGCTTTTCCAAATGTCAAGTATCATTTCCTTAGACCATGAGATTGTGCAACTCCCGGATACCATAGAAGTGCTTTGGGTGTGCCAAACGTCACAACGTAACTGGGTGGCTATAAAGGTGCACTACGGGTATCTCCGAAAGTGTCTGTTGGGTTGGCACGAATCGAGACTGGGATTTGTCACGCCGTATGACGGAGAGGTATCTCTGGGCCCACTCGGTAATGCATCATCATAATGAGCTCAATGTGACCAAGTGTTTGGTCACGGGATCATGCATTACGGTACGAGTAAAGTGACTTGCCGGTAACGAGATTGAACAAGGTATTGGGATACCGACGATCGAATCTCGGGCAAGTAACGTACCGATTGAGAAAGGGAATTGTATACGGGATTGATTGAATCCTCGACATCGTGGTTCATCCGATGAGATCATCATGGAACATGTGGGAGCCAACATGGGTATCCAGATCCCGCTGTTGGTTATTGACCGGAGAGTCGTCTCGGTCATGTCTGCATGTCTCCCGAACCCGTAGGGTCTACACACTTAAGGTTCGGTGACGCTAGGGTTGTAGAGATACTAGTATGCGGTAACCCGAAAGTTGTTCAGAGTCCCGGATGAGATCCCGGACGTCACGAGGAGTTCCGGAATGGTCCAGAGGTGAAGAATTGTATATAGGAAGTCCAGTTTCGGCTACCGGGAAAGTTTCGGGGGTCACCGGTATTGTACCGGGACCACCGGAAGGGTCCCGGGGGTCCACCGGGTGGGGCCACCTATCCCGGAGGGCCCCATGGGCTGAAGTGGGGAAGGGAACCAGCCCCTGGTGGGCTGGTGCGCCCCCCTTGGGCCTCCCCTGCGCCTAGGGTTGGAAACCCTAGGGGTGGGGGGCGCCCCACTTGACTTGGGGGGCAAGTCCCCCCCTTGGCCGCCGCCCCCCCTTGAGATGGGATCTCAGGGGGCCGGCGCCCCCCTGGACCCCTATATAAAGAGGGGGGAGGGAGGGCAGCAGCACCCAAGCCCTGGCGCCTCCCTCTCCCTCCCGTGACACATCTCCCTCCTCCCGCAGCGCTTGGCGAAGCCCTGTTGGAATCCCGCTACTTCCACCACCACGCCGTCGTGCTGCTGGATCTCCATCAACCTCTCCTTCCTCCTTGCTGGATCAAGAAGGAGGAGACGTCGCTGCTCCGTACGTGTGTTGAACGCGGAGGTGCCGTCCGTTCGGCGCTCGGTCATCGGTGATTTGGATCACGACGAGTACGACTCCATCAACCCCGTTCACTTGAACGCTTCCGCTCGCGATCTACAAGGGTATGTAGATGCACTCCTCTCTCTTGTTGCTAGATGACTCCATAGATTGATCTTGGTGATGCATAGAATTTTTTTAATTTCTGCAACGATCCCCAACAAAAGAAGCCAGCTAGGCCTTTGAATCTAGATTAAATGGCAAAGAACGATTTTATTGACGCCAAAAACAAATTCAAACGCCTAACACATTGTCGCCCCGTTTTTCAGTATCTTTCTTATTTTAGGTAATATAAATGCCCTTAATTCATTTTTTCTTAAATAATGCTTTTTGTATTTTTTAGTTTTAATTCTGCTCAATCTGTATGACAGAAAAAGTCAATGTTGAGCGTGCCATGTATGTAATGTGTCTCTGTGTATTGTGCCTGTGTGTGCACATCCATGTGGGCTTTTTTCGTGGGCATGTGGGCGATTATGCATGCTTTATGTGGTGTGTTGTATGCATGTGTGTGTGCTCAGGGGTCGGGTGGTGAAGGGAAGGCATGAGGCCGGGTGGAATACGTGGGGCTACAAGATGGTAAAAAAATGTGATTGGCCCAAAAATAAAATACAGTCGACTGTACCCTAGTCGGTCCCATATTTTATTGTTTTAGAAACACCCCTATATTCTGAGCACAAAATGCTCTCATTTTATATGTTTGCCCCCTCCAGCCTTTTTTACCTCTTCTATTAGCCCCCTTGCACATGATTCTTAAGTTGGTCCCTACCTATCCACGTGGGGGAAATACCAGGATATGCACTCATGACTATAAGGAAACTGAGATACTGCAACGCAAATCCCCGTGACAATGGCTGAAACCATCACGAAAAATACCTAATGCGTGACTTTTTTAACCTAGTGTCATTGCTTACCGCTGATCCGTGACTTACCGCAGATATATGACGGACACATAATCGTTGTAGTCATGCATTATTCAAAGAGAATGTCATTGAATCGCATCAACCATATGGCGCCTCCTCGCTACTAAATTCCGTGATGGTTTGGTATTTTTCATGAAGAATATAGTAGGGTCATATGAAACTACAGTTGTGTGACACTCGTATTTTTTCATGTAATACCTAATCACGAGAACATGGATAAGTGAGTAGTAGGACCTTTGTGTCAATGTTCCAATAATAATCTTAATAAAAGAGAAGAATCTGTGCGTTTTTTGAACTTGTACACGGTGTATATGTTTTTTTAGACCAACATGTATGTATAGGTTGAAGCACAGCTCAGCCAACGGCCTAGTAAAGCCCACTGAACACAGCGGCCTTACTTTTATTCAGCATAGCCCGCAGCCTAGCAAGCCTAGAATAACGATGTCTCCTATTTACCGTTGTCGCCTAGAGGGGGGGTGAATGGACGCTTTAAAATAATTACGGTTTAGGCTTGAATAAATGGGGAATAAAACTAGCGTTTAATTTGTCAAGCACAAAACCTAAATCGACCAGGCTACCTATGTGCACCAACAACTTATGCTAAGCAAGATAGACAACTAAGTGATAGGAAGATATATAACATGAAACAATATGGCTATCACAAAGTAAAGGGCTCGGGTAAGAGATAACCGAGGCACACTGAGATGACGATGTATCCCAAAGTTCACACCCTTGCGGATGCTAAACTCCGTTTGGAGCGGTGTGGAGGCACAATGCTCCCCAAAAAGCCACCAGGGCCACCGTAATCTCCTCATGCCCTCGCACAATGCAAGATACCGTGATTCCACTAAGGGACCCTTGAGGGCGGTCATCGAACCCGTACAAATGGAAACCCTTGGGGGCGGTCACCGCAACCCGTACAAATCGCTCGGGGCGATCTCCACAACTTAATTGGAGACCCCGAGCTTGTTCCCAAACTTTCCACCACAATGACTGAGCTCCACGACACCAACCGTCTAGGGCATCAAAGCACCCAAGAGGAACAAGCTCAAGGGTTCCCAAACACCCAAGAGTAATAAGCTTCTCACCTTTCACTTCCACGTATCACCGTGGAGAACTCAAATTGATGCACCAAATGCAACGGCAAGGGCACACAAAGTGCCCAAGTCCTTCTCTCCCAAATCCCACCATAAATACTAATGCTATGGAGGAAGAACAAAGAAGAGAACACAAATAACTCCAAGATCTAGATCCAAGGGGTTCCCCTCACTTAGAGGAGAAAGTGATTGGTGGAAATGTGGATCTAGATCTCCTCTCTCTTTTCCCTCAAGAACTAGCAAGAAACATTGGAGGGATTGAGAGATAGCAAGCTCGAAGAAGGTCAACAATGAGGGTGAAACACGAGCTCAAGGGATAAGGTTCAATGGGGAAGAAGACCCCCTTATATAGGAACCCCCAAATCCAACCGTTATACTCACAGCCCGCACATAAGCAGTACTACCGCTTAGGAGAGTGGTATGATGTCTACTACACAACCTTCTTCTTGTAGACGTTGTTGGGCCTCCAAGTGCAGAGGTTTGTAGGAAAGTAGCAAATTTCCCTCAAGTGGATGACCTAAGGTTTATCAATCCGTGGGAGGCGTAGGATGAAGATGGTCTCTCTCAAATAACCCTGCAACCAAATAACAAAGAGTCTCTTGTGTCCCCAACACACCCAATACAATGGTGAATTGTATGGGTGCACTAGTTCGGCGAAGAGATGGTGATACAAGTGCAATATGGATGGTAGATATAGGTTTTTGTAATCTGAAAATATAAAAACAGCAAGGTAACAAGTAATAAAAGTGAGCGTAAATGGTATTGCAATGCTAGGAAACAAGGCCTAGGGTTCATACTTTCACTAGTGCAAGTTCTCTCAACAATAATAACATAATTGGATCATCCAAATATCCCTCAACATGCAGCAAAGAGTCACTCCAAAGTCACTAATAGCGGAGAACAAACGAAGAGATTATGGTAGGGTACGAAACTACCTCAAAGTTATTCTTTCTGATCGATCTATTCAAGAGTTCGTACTAGAATAACACCTTAAGACACAAATCAACCAAAACCCTAATGTCACCTAGATACTCCAATGTCACCTCAAGTATCCGTGGGTATGATTATACGATATGCATCACACAATCTCAAATTCATCTATTCAATCCAACACAAGTACTTCAAAGAGTACCCCAAAGTTTCTACCGGAGAGTCAAGACGAAAACGTGTGCCAACCCTTATGCATAGGTTCATGGGCGGAACCCGCAAGTTGATCACCAAAACATACATCAAGTGGATCAATAGAATACCCCATTGTCACCACGGGTATCCCACGCAAGACATACATCAAGTGTTCTCAAATCCTTAAAGACTCAATCCGATAAGATAACTTCAAAGGGAAAACTCAATCCATTACAAGAGAGTAGAGGGGGAGAAACATCATAAGATCCAACTATAATAGCAAAGCTCGCGATACATCAAGATCGTATCACCTCAAGAACACGAGAGAGACAGAGAGAGAGATCAAACACATAGCTACTGGTACATACCCTCAGCCCCGAGGGTGAACTACTCCCTCCTCGTCATGGAGAGCGCCGGGATGATGAAGATGGCCACCGGTGAGGGTTCCCCCCTCCGGCAGGGTGGTGGCTACAGAGGCTTGTGGCGGCGGAACTCCCGATCTATTCTGTTCCCCGAAGGTTTTAGGGTATATAGAGATATATAGGCGAAAGAAGTCGGTAAGGGGAGCCACGAGGGGCCCACGAGGGTGGAGGGCGCGCCCCCTGCCTCGTGCTCTCCTCGTTGATCCCCTGACGTGCACTCCAAGTCTCCTGGATTGCTTTCTCTCCAAAAATAACTTCTCCCAAAGGTTTCATTCCGTTTGGACTCCGTTTGATATTCCTTTTCTTCGAAACACTGACAAGGGAAAAAAACAGGAACTGGCACTGGGCTCTGGGTTAATAGGTTAGTCCCAAAAATAATATAAAAGTGTATAATAAAGCCCAATAATGTCCAAAACAGAATATAATATAGCATGGAACAATCACAAATTATAGATACGTTGGAGACGTATCAAGCATCCCCAAGCTTAATTCCTGCTCGTCCTCGAGTAGGTAAATGATAAAAACAGAATTTTTGATGTGGAATGCTACTTGGCATAATTTCAATGTAATTCTTCTTAATTGTGGTATGAATATTCAGATCCGAAAGATTCAAGATAAAGGTTCAATATTGACATAAAAATAATAATACTTCAAGCATACTAACTAAGCAATTATGTCCTCTCAAAATAACATGGCCAAAGAAAGTTCATCCCTACAAAATCATATAGTTTATTCATGCTCCATTTCCGTCACACAAGAATGCTCTCATCATGCACAACCCCGATGACAAGCCAAGCAATTGTTTCATACTTTAGTAATCTCAAACTTTTTTCAACCTTCACGCAATACATGAGCGTGAGCCATAGATATAGCACTATGGGTGGAATAGAATATAATGATGGGGTTTATGTGGAGAAGACAAAAAAGGAGAAAGTCTCACATCAACGAGGCTAATCAATGAGCTATGGAGATGCCCATCGATTGATGTTAATGCAAGGAGTAGGGATTGCCATGCAACGGATGCACTAGAGCTATAAATGCATGAAAACTCAACAAAAGAAACTAAGTGGGTGTGCATCCAACTTGCTTGCTCACGAAGACCTAGGGCATTTGAGGAAGCCCATTGTTGGAATATACAAGCCAAGTTCTATAATGAAAAATTCCCACTAGTATATGAAAATGACAAAACAAGGGACTCTCTATCATGAAGATTATGGTGGTACTTTGAAGCACAAGTGTGGTATAAAGGATAGTAACATTGTCCCTTCTCTCTTTTTCTCTCATTTTTTTGGGCCTTCTTCTTTTTTATGGCCTTTCTCTTTTTTTTCTCACTTGGGACAATGCTCTAGAAAATGATGATCATCACACTTCTATTTATTTACAACTCAATGATTACAACTCGATACTAGAACAAAGTATGACTCTATATGAATGCCTCCGGCGGTGTACCGGGATATGCAATGAATCAAGAGTGACATGTATGAAAGAATTATGAATGGTGGCTTTGCCACAAATACTATGTCAACTACATGATCATGCAAAGCAATATGACAATGATGAACGTGTCATGATAAACGGAACGGTGAAAAGTTGCATGGCAATATATCTCGGAATGGCTATGGAAATGCCATAATAGGTAGGTATGGTGGCTGTTTTGAGGAGATATAAGGAGGTTTATGTGTGAAAGAGCGTATCATATCACGGGGTTTGGATGCACCGGCGAATTTTGCACCAACTCTCAATGTGAGAAAGGGCAATGCACGGTACCGAAGAAGCTAGCAATGATGGAAAGGTGAGAGTGCGTATAATCCATGGACTCAACATTAGTCATAAAGAACTCACATACTTATTGCAAAAATCTACAAGTCATCAAAAACCAAGCACTACGCGCATGCTCCTAGGGGGATAGATTGGTAGGAAAAGACCATCGCTCGTCCCCGACCGCCACTCATAAGGAGGACAATCAAAGAACACCTCATGTTTCAAATTTGCTACATAACGTTTATCATATGTGCATGCTATGGGACTTGCAAACTTCAACACAAGTATTTCTCAAATTCACAACTACTCAACTAGCACAACTTTAATATCACTACCTCCATATCTCAAAACAATCATCAAGCATCAAACTTCTCTTAGTATTCAGCACACTCATAAGAAAGTTTTTTTACTAGTCTTGAATACCTAGCATATTAGGATTATTTAAGCAAATTACCATGCTGTTTAAGACTCTAAAAATAATATAAGTGAAGTGTGAGAGAATAATAGTTTCTATAAAACAAAACCACCACCGTGCTCTAAAAGATATAAGTGAAGCACATAGAGTATTCTAATAATTTCCGAATCATGTGTGTCTCTCTCAAAAGGTGTGTCCAGCAAAGATGATTGTGGTAAACTAAAAAGCAAAGACTCAAATAATACAAGACGCTCCAAGCAAAACACATATCATGTGGTGAATAAAAATATAGCTCCAAGTAAGTTACCGATGGAAGTAGACGAAAGAGGGGATGCCTTCTGGGGCATCCCCAAGCTTTGGCTTTTTGGTGTCCTTAGATTATCTTGGGGTGCCTTGGGCATCCCCAAGCTTAGGCTCTTGCCACTCCTTGTTCCATAATCCATCAAATCCTTTACCCAAAACTTGAAAACTTCACAACACAAAACTTAACAGAAAATCTCGTGAGCTCCGTTAGCGAAAGAAAACAAAACACCACTTCAAGGTACTGTAATGAATTCATTATTTATTTATATTGGTGTTAAATCTACTGTATTCCAACTTCTCTATGGTTTATAAACTATTTTATTAGCCATAGATTCATCAAAATAAGCAAACAACACACGAAAAACAGAATCTCTCAAAAACAGAACAGTCTGTAGTAATCTGTAACTAACGCAAACTTCTGGAACTCCAAAAATTCAGCCAAAATAGGACGACCTATACAATTTGTTTATTGATCATCAGCAATTGGAATCAATATTTTATCACGTTCTGGTGATGTTTAACAATTATTTTTGTGAACATAAAGTTTCTGCAATTTTTAGCAAGATCAAATAACTATCATCCAAGAAGATCCTATAGGTTTAACTTGGCACAAACACTAATTAAAACATAAAACCACATCTAAACAGAATCTAGAAGTATTATTTATTACTAAACAGAACCAAAAAGCAAGAAACTAAAATAAAATTGGGTTGCCTCCCAACAAGCGCTATCGTTTAACGCCCCTAGCTAGGCATGATGATTTCAATGATGCTCACATAAAAGATAAGAATTGAAACATAAAGAGAGCATCATGAAGAATATGACTAGCACATTTAAGTCTAACCCACTTCCTACGCATAGGGATTTTGTGAGCAAACAACTTATGGGAACAAGAATCAACTTGCATAGGAAGGTAAAACAAGCATAACTTCAAGATTTTAAGCACATAGAGAGGAAACTTGATATTATTGCAATTCCTACAAGAATATATTCCTCCCTCATAATAATTTTTAGTAGCATCATGAATGAATTCAACAATATAACCAGCACCTAAAGCATTCTTTTCATGATCTACTTGCATAGAAATTTTACTACTCTCCACATAAGCAAAATTCTTGTCTTTTGGAATAGTGGGAGTATCATAAGAGACTCGAATACTATAAATTGTTTCCACATTAAAAGAGTAATGTTCAGAAAAAGGGTACTCATAATCATGACAAGTTTTATAAATATAATCATCACTACTTTTTATAGCATAAGTATCATCACAATAATCATCATAAGTAGCAACTTTGTTCTCATCATAATCAATTGAGACCTCTTCCAAGATAGTGGAATCATCACTGAATAAAGTCATGACCTCTCCAAATCCACTTTCATAAATATTATAAGATTCAATATCCTCCAAAATAGTGGGATCATTACTTCCTAAAGTTGACACTCTTCCAAACCCACTTTCATCAATATAATCATCATAAGTAGGAGGCATGCTATCATTATTATAAATTTGCATATCAAAACTTGGGAGACTAAAAATATCATCTTCATTAAACGTAGCATCCCCAAGCTTGGGACAAACATTAATTGCAGCAAATATATTCTCAAAAACATCATCTTCATCAAACATAGCATCCCCAAGCTTGGGCCTTTTTCATATAATAAGCATAATCACTCTCATTAATAGTATGGATAGCACCAATAGTATAGTAATT
Source organism: Triticum aestivum (assembly GCF_018294505.1). Taxonomy (NCBI): domain Eukaryota; kingdom Viridiplantae; phylum Streptophyta; class Magnoliopsida; order Poales; family Poaceae; genus Triticum; species Triticum aestivum. The sequence continues at coordinate 9,482,006 of NC_057805.1, forward strand.
ATCATATTCTTCCAAGCAAGTGCCAAAAGGATTTTCAAGATCATAAGAAGTATCATTATCTTCCCAATCATAATCATCACAACAAGCAATAGGCATAACGAGATCATCATCAAGTGCATCATCTTCCTCAATTATTTTTGATTCATTTTCATGAGGCACAACAATAATAGGAGCAACATTATTTGGGAGAGATATCTTTTTACCTCTCTTCTTTTTTTCTTTTCTTCTTCACATTATGTACGGGTTTATCCCTATTTTTTGAGCTCCTTATTGATGAGATTGGTTGAATAGAAAGCTCCTCCTCGTTACCTGATTCATCATAAGAAATAATAGGAGGATATTGGGAAGTCTCTTCCCTTTCATGAGTGTTCTCTTCATCTTCTATTTGCTTTCTTTTCTTTATGTAATTGGCAATATAAGGATTTTCAATGCAATTCACCGCACAATACATATAAATTTCTTCTAGATCAATATCGAGGAATTTCTCGAGGTTATATTCTGGAATAATCTTAGTTTGACGTTTCATTTCTTCATAACCCAAAAGCAAACTAAGTTCATTATAATGTGCAAGGGAAATCAAGTCATCACAATTTTTGGACACGATTCGATCATGAAACAATTTGCATTTGATATTTAAATGACCATGTTCATTGCAAAGTTCACAAGTATGGCTAAGAAATTTTAAATTTTCAGCACTAACATTTAGCCTTTCTTGCAACCATTTAGTTTCCAAATGCTTATGCCTCTTGCAATATCTATCTTCCCTATTTGGTGTGTACTTGCAAACCCAATGCACTCCACAAAAATTGACATGTTTATAGGAGACATTTTCATCATAACTAGTGCAATCATCATTAGTACTATGGATATTCAAAGAGTTCATACTAACAACATTGCAATCATGCTCATCATTCAAAGATGTAGTGCCAAACATTTTAATGCATTCTTCTTCTAACACTTTGGCACAATTTTCCTTTCCATCATACTCACGAAAGATATTAAAAAGATGAAGCGTATGAGGTAAACTCAATTCCATTTTTTTATAGTTTTCTTTTATAAACTAAACTAGTGATAAAACAAGAAACTAAAAGATTCGATTGCAAGATCTAAAGATATACCTTCAAGCACTCACCTCCCCGGCAACTGCGCCAGAAAGAGCTTAGTTGACGGGGTGTGAGTGCCGCTTACCTAGCCTCCCCGGCAACGGCGCCAGAAAAGAGCTTGATGTCTACTACACAACCTTCTTCTTGTAGACATTGTTGGGCCTCCAAGTGCAGAGGTTTGTAGGAAAGTAGCAAATTTCCCTCAAGTGGATGACCTAAGGTTTATCAATCCGTGGGAGGCGTAGGATGAAGATGGTCTCTCTCAAACAACCCTGCAACCAAATAACAAAGAGTCTCTTGTGTCCCCAACACACCCAATACAATGGTGAATTGTATGGGTGCACTAGTTCGGTGAAGAGATGGTGATACAAGTGCAATATGGATGGTAGATATAGGTTTTTGTAATCTGAAAAAATAAAAACAGCAAGGTAACAAGTAATAAAAGTGAGCGTAAACGGTATTGCAATGCTAGGAAACAAGGCCTAGGGTTCATACTTTCACTAGTGCAAGTTCTCTCAACAATAATAACATAATTGGATCATATAAATATCCCTCAACATGCAGCAAAGAGTCACTCCAAAGTCACTAATAGCGAAGAACAAACGAAGAGATTATGGTAGGGTACGAAACCACCTCAAAGTTATTCTTTCTGATCGATCTATTCAAGAGTTCGTACTAGAATAACACCTTAAGACACAAATCAACCAAAACCCTAATGTCACCTAGATATTCCAATGTCACCTCAAGTATCCGTGGGTATGATTATACGATATGCATCACACAATCTCAAATTCATCTATTCAATCCAATACAAAGTACTTCAAAGAGTACCCCAAAGTTTCTACCGGAGAGTCAAGACGAAAACGTGTGCCAACCCCTATGCATAGGTTCATGGGCGGAACCCGCAAGTTGATCACCAAAACATACATCAAGTGGATCAATAGAATACCCCATTTGTCACCACGGGTATCCCACGCAAGACATACATCAAGTGTTCTCAAATCCTTAAAGACTCAATCCGATAAGATAACTTCAAAGGGAAAACTCAATCCATTACAAGAGAGTAGAGGGGGAGAAACATCATAAGATTCAACTATAATAGCAAAGCTCGCGATACATCAAGATCGTATCACCTCAAGAACACGAGAGAGAGAGAGAGATCAAACACATAGCTACTGGTACATACCCTCAGCCCCGAGGGTGAACTACTCCCTCCTCGTCATGGAGAGCGCCGGAATGATGAAGATGGCCACCGGTGAGGGTTCCCCCCTCCGGCAGGGTGCCGGAACAGGGTCCCGATTGGTTTTTGGTGGCTACAGAGGCTTGCGGCGGCGGAACTCCCGATCTATTCTGTTACCCGAAGGTTTTAGGGTATATAGAGATATATAGGCGAAAGAAGTCGGTAAGGGGAGCCACGAGGGTGGAGGGCGCGCCCAGGGGGGTGGGCGCGCCCCCTGCCTCGTGCTCTCCTCGTTGATCCCCTGACGTGCACTCCAAGTCTCCTGGATTGCTTTCTCTCCAAAAATAACTTCTCCCGAAGGTTTCATTCCGTTTGGACTCCGTTTGATATTCCTTTTCTTCGAAACACTGACAAGGAAAAAAAAACAGGAACTGGCACTGGGCTCTGGGTTAATAGGTTAGTCCCAAAATAATATAAAAGTGTATAATAAAGCCCAATAATGTCCAAAACAGAATATAATATAGCATGGAACAATAAAAAATTATAGATACGTTGGAGACGTATCATGGTACTACCGCTCGGACGACAGTACCCATAGAGCAGTGCAATGGCGAGGAGTCTCGAGGGGGTAGTGCTGCCGGAGCGGTACTACCGCTCGCCCCAGCGATACAACTGCTTGGGGTTGCAGCTCAGGAGCCCACAAAGGCAGAGTAGGAACAAATGAGAGAGACAGTACCACAACAGCAGTACGACCGCTCAAGAGAGCGGCACTACGGCTTAGAAGCCGTAGTGTCGCGCACCCACTGCCACCCTACCACCACTGCGAGCATAACGAGTCCAGAAGTAAGCGGAAGTGGAGTGGTAGTGGGCGGGCAGTACTACCGCTTATAAGCGGTACTACCGCTCGTACTACCGTTCCACTGCCATGCAACCCCGACATGAAAAGTCGAGTCCCCAGAAGCAGCGGTAGTACATGCGGAACTGGACAACAGTACTACCGCTTATAAGCGGTACTACCGCTGCCAAAAGCGGTACTGCCGCTTGAGGCTTTTAGGACACATGCACAGAAAACAGATGGATACAATAAAACCTAAACTGCCATAACTTTTGCAAATGAGCTTCGAATTGAGCAAACTCAAGCTTGTTGGATAGATGACGACAAATACCATCCAACAGTGATAGTAGAAGTGGCAGGGGGAGTATGCCTATGATATAGAGGTGTGAAACCTCTATGAATGAAGAACCGACAAAAACTCTAACATCGTAAACATCATAGAAGATGCATATATGAACTCCGTTTTTGATGAACTTGAGCTTGTCATGAAGATGATCATAACCTCTAAAACTGACAAAGAGAAACAGCAAACAAGAATCAAGGAAGATGATGCAAGGATGTAATGGTTTGAGCTCTCTACGAACGATACGATCAAGCTACTAACTTGAGAGCCCCCTTGATAGTACGTCAATTGATCCTATAATCCGGTCTCCAAACTATCACCGCGGGACCGTTAAAATAGAAAATGTATCAATGGAAAACCTTTATCTTGCACATAGTCCACTTGAGCTAGATGATGACGATCTTGACTTCCTCAAGTTGGACCATCTTTCTTGATTGCGTTGGCTCGATGAAGCTAGTTGATTGCTCCCCCATACTCTACTATGGGTGAGCCACTCTTCCGCACATCTTCACAAGTCCATTGCCACCACAATGAACGGTAAGCTTCAAGCCCTTGATCTCTTTGCAATGCACCCCTGAACTTGCACACCGCAACCTTGATGACGATCACCACTTGATGTCATCCTTCATGGGTTGTGTGAGATCTTCCTCTTGACGCAAACCCATGGAAATATACCTAACCCCACATAGCACTCTCACGTAGACCATGGGTTAGTACACAAAGTGTAATGGACAATGCTTACCATACCATGGGATCACCTAATCCCCTCGGTACATCTTGTACGCTTTGTGTGTTGATCAACTTGATTCATTCTTTGACTTAGTCGTGATCAACCTTGTATCATGTCTTCTCTATGCCCAATCATTGGATAATTCCTTGAATAACACCTTGGTCACCACGTAAACTAATTGAAACCAACAGATGGACTTCAAGAAGTGCCTATGGACAAATCCTACGAATATAACTCAAGGCAATCAGTAGTCCATAGAGAATATCATCAATTACCAAAACCACACATGGGGCACCATGCTCTTTCAACCGCGTAGGTTGACACTTGTCGACCAAACGCGCACCGGGAACTCCTATCTGCCGCATTTTGTGGCGAATAGACTTCGCGACACACACATACATAGCCTTGCAAACACACACCGGGGTATCCTGTCTGCCGCATTTTGCGGCACATAGATTCTTGATGCACACATATGCAGCCTTGCTGCCCGGCCCTTTTGCTGGTACCGTACGAGCAAAAAATCACAAAATTTGTACGCATGAAGAGGGATTGGAACTCCTGACCTCGAGCACCTAGCCACTGAAACCATGAACTTTTGTAACCAAATGAGCAGCATGAAGTTTTTAAGAACTGTAAGCAGCAACGGATTTGAACATTTATTGAAAATTTCGAACGTGTTTTTTTATGAAAAATGATTATTTTTGAAACGTGAATATTTTCTAAAATTATGAATAAATTCTTAAAACTCGATTAACTTTGAATTTTCTGAACAACTTTGGACCCCCCGTGAACAATTTTTAAAACGGGAACAATGTTTGAAATTCTGAACAACGCGGACATTTCTAAGAACAATTTCCTGAAAACAGAAACATTTTCTGAATCTGAGAACAATTTTTGAAACATCTTTTTACAATAAACAAACAAAATTTGAAAATGCGAACATTTTTTGAAATCCATGAACTTTTTTTGAAAACACAACTTTTTTTTTTGAATTTTTGAACATGTGTGTATATACATTTTTTGGACCAGCATGTATGTATATGGCAAAGCACAACACAGTCCGTAGCTGGAAGAACGCCCTTTCTTTAGATTTTTCTACGTGGGGCCTAGTAAAGCCACTTAAACAAAACAGGCTTTCTTTTCTTCAGCACTGCCCACAGCCTAGCAAGCCTAGAATAATGGCGTGTCCTTTTTACCGCGTAGGCCGTCACTTGTCAGACCAAACACGCACTGGGAACTCCTATTTACCGCATTTTGCGGCAATAGACTCACAACGCACCCATATGTAGCCTTGCAAACATGCACTGGGAGCTCCTATCTGCCGCACTTTGCGGCAAATAGGCTCGCGATGCACACATACGTAGCCTTGCTGCCCCACCATTTTCTGGCTCTGTACAAGAAAAAAATTACAGAATCCGTGCGCATGAAGAGGGATTTGAAATCCTGACCTCATGTTGTTACGCGCTCAAACCTAGCCACTGAAACCACTAAACTTTTGTAACCATACGAGCAGCACGGAGTTTTCAAGAACTATAAGCAGCGATCGATTTGAACATTTTTATGCAAATTTTGAATGTGTCTTTTTACGCAAAATGTATATTTTTTGAAACGCAGATAATTAAAAAATTTACCAATAAATATTACAGAACTCATTTTTAATTCCCTGTTATTGTTGGATCCCGTAAACTATTTTTGAAAATTGGAACAATTCTTGAAATTCTGAAAAACTTGAATATTTCTAGGAACAATTTCCTGAAAAACCGGAACAATTTTTGCATCTAACAACAAGTTTTTAAATGATTTCTTTAATCCGCAAACAAATTTTTGAAATTGCAAACATTTTTTGGAATACTTGAACATTTTTCAAAAACATGAACTTTTTTGAATCTGTGAACATGTGTGTATATGTTTTTTTTAACACCAGCATGTATAGATCGAAGCGGAACACAGGCCATAGCCAGCAAAACGCCCTCTCTTTAGATTTTTCTAAGTGGGCTGAAGCATTGAACAGAGCAGCCTTTGTTTTCTTCAGCATAGCCGGCACCCGACAGCCTAGCAAGTTTAGAATAATATAATGGCGTTTCCGATTTACCGCAAAGGTCGACAGTTGTCGACCAAACGCGCACCAGGAACTCATATCTGCCGCATTTTGCAGCAAATAGACTCGTGACGCACACTTAGGTAGCCCTGCAAATGCGCATCGGGAGCTCCTGTTTGCTTCTTAATGCGGCAAATAGACTCGCGACACACACATACATAGCCTTGGCACCAGACCCATTTCTTGGAACTGTACAAGCAAAAAATCATAAAATCTGTGCGCATGATGAAGCATTTGAACTCCTGACCTCCTGTTGTTAGGTGCGCTCGCCTAGCCACTAAAACCACTGAACTTTTGTAACCAAATGAGCAGACAGAGTTTCGAGAACTATAGGCAGTGACAGATCTGAACATTTCTTGAAAATTTTGAACGTCTTTTTTTTATCAAAAAAGATTTTTTTGAAACACGAATATTTTTCAAAGTTATGAATAAATTTCTAAAAACTCGTTACTTCTAAATTCCCAGACGTTTTTGGACTCCGTGAATAATTTTTGAAAATGAGAACAATCTTTGAAATTTGGAACAGTATGAACATTTCTGAGAACAATTTCCTGAAAAATGCGACCATTTTACGAATCTGATTTTGCTTGAAACAAAATCATTTTTTGAAACCCATGAACCAAAAATTGAAAATGCGAACTTTTTAAAATACCTGAACATTTTTTGAAAGCATGAACTTTTTTTAATCCATGAACAAATTTAGAAAACGGAAACATTTTTAAATTCTGTTTTTATAGAACAGAATTTTTTTTGAAATCCCCCAAACTTTTTACGGAAATGTGAACTTTTCTTAATTTATGAAAACTTTTGAAAACGGATTTTTTATTCTGGGGGAAATTAAATTTTGAATTTGTGATACCAATTTTGAAACATTTTTTTTTTAAAATTATAAAACGTGAACAAAATTAGGAATTAAAAAAACAAAATTCCAAAACCATAAATTTATGAAAAACATTAACAGAAAAATTAGAAAAAAAAAGTAAAAACAGAAAAAGGTGAAAACCATAAATGATCAAACATAAAAAAAATCATGAACCTACTAGAAGGTTCCAAAATATGTTGTTTAAGAAACAAAAGAAAACTGGAAGAACTGAAAAACTAGTAACCCCCTCCAAAAAGATAAACAGTTCAGAAACCGTTCCCAAAACTGGTGGAGTCCAGCAGAGAAAAACCTAGCTAAGGCTTTAAATGGTTCGGTTACATGCTCGCTCGCTTGTTCCTATGTGTTTGATAGACAACTTGACGCAATAAGCCTTAATTAGAGAATTCCACGCGCACCGCCCATTGCTCGCTACGTGGTTTGGGCCAGCCCAGGTAGCGTAGGATCACTCTTCCGGTTTTGGAAAGGTACTAAAACCATGCCAAACTATTTTTTTCATCCATTTTATTTGTTTTCTCATTTCTTTTTACTTAGCTGGCCCAACCTTCTTAGCTAGCAGGCACCAGTCTAGGGATATATGTTATTGTAGACTTGTCTCAATATGGCAACAATAATAGTACTATTTTATTTTCCCAAACACAAAACGATCTGTTGTTATATGTGCCCATATATTGCTACTAGTATAGTCCAACACGTGGGCAATTCCTATTTGCGGCTTTCTCCTTCGCACAGGCGGCACAAGTGACCCACAAATGAGATAGGTCGGCCCATTTAACAAAAGAATTGCTACCAGCATGGTTTTCGGAGCATTTTAGAAGGTTTTAACCAATTTTTTCTTTTACTGGTTTTGGCATTTTTATGTTTTTTGTTTTACCGGTTTTCTTTGGAATTTTTTTCCAAAAAAACTTCGACTTTTTGGACATTTTAAAAATTGTTCTTAATTTCAAAAATCACCGCGTTTAAATTTTTTTTATTTCAAATATTGTTCCAAATTTAGAAAGTCTATTTTTAAAAATTATTCACAGATTCAAAAAATATCCGTGTTACACCATGTTTTAAAAATTGTTAAGAATTTCGAAAATTCTGCACAAATACAACACATGTTTTCATTTAAAAAAATACTTTCTCAAAAAATGTTTGTCATTGAAATATTTACATTTTCAATAAGTGTTCAAAAATATGTTGGCGTTTAAAAAAATCTCAACAGTTAAAAAATATGATTGCTACAGTAGCCCCAGTTCGCTATACTATCATTTGGCTTGCTCGCTCCGGACTCGCGCAACAGTTCAAGGATGATCCGACCCACCAAGATGAGGCCCTTTGTGCGACAACCCTTCTATTTGACACAAAGAGCGTCCAATAGTAGCTCCCCAGCATGTGCAACCATGGTACCAAAGCCAACTTGATTACTCTGAATATGCAAGTCTCAAGTTCCTATGTTTTTTCCCATTGCTTTGAAGTAGCTAACCATTGTGCCGAATGGTAAGTTCCTATGTTAACTGCACGCGAGGATGGTGCGATGTACATGAAGTGCGGTCTTTCCCCTCCCTCCCACCTCTCGCGACGCTCCCACAAGCGTTTGAAGCTAACCCTAGCCACCACCTTTGGAGCCCCCCACCGCTCCTGCCCTTCCTTGCTGCTACCAGAGGACGCGACCGAGCAAAGGCCGGTCGGCACGGCCGGGGACAAGGAGTTCTCGTCCCCTCGTGCGGGTGGCTCGACGCGGGCCTGGGTGCCGCGCTAGGTGACGGGCACGTCAACGTAGCAGTGCATCGGTGTTGGGCGACGTCGGCGCCGTGATGGCGGTGTTGGGGAACGTAGCAGAAATTCAAAATTTTCTACGCGTCACCAAGATCAATCTATGGAGTTTACTAGCAACGAGAGGGAAGGAGTGCATCTACATACCCTTGTAGATCGCGAGCGAAAGCGTTCAAGAGAACGGGGTTGATGGAGTCGTACTCGTCGTGATCCAAATCACCGATGATCCTAGCGCCGAACGGACGGCACCTCCGCGTTCAACACACGTACGGAGCAGCGACGTCTCCTCCTTCTTGATCCAGCAAGGGGGGAGGAGAGGTTGATGGAGATCCAGCAGCACGACGGCGTGGTGGTGGAAGTAGCGGGGTTCCAACAGGGCTTCGCCAAGCGCTGCGGGAGGAGGGAGATGTGTCACGGGAGGGAGAGGGGGGCGCCAGGGCTTGGGTATTGCTGCCCTCCCTCCCCCCCACTATATATAGGGCCAAGGGAGAGGGGGGCAGCCTTGGCCCTTCCTCCAAGGAAGGGTGCGGCCAGGGAGGAGTCCATCCTCCCCAAGGCACCTCGGAGGTGCCTTCCCCCTTTAGGACTCTCCCTTTCCCTTATCTCTTGGCGCATGGGCCTCTTGGGGCTGGTGCCCTTGGCCCATATAGGCCAAGGCGCACACCCCTACAGCCCATGTGGCCCCCCGGGGCTGGTGGACCCCCGGACCCCTTTCGGCACTCCCGGTACAATACCGATAATGCGCGAAACCTTTCCGGCGACCAAAACAAGACTTCCCATATATAAATCTTTACCTCCGGACCATTCCGGAACTCCTCGTGACGTCCGGGATCTCATCCGGGACTCCGAACAACTTTCGGGTTACCGCATACTAATATCTCTACAACCCTAGCGTCACCGAACCTTAAGTGTGTAGACCCTACGGGTTCGGGAGACACGCGGACATGACCGAGACGACTCTCCGATCAATAACCAACAGCAGGATCTGGATACCCATGTTGGCTCCCACATGCTCCTCGATGATCTCATCGGATGAACCACGATGTCGAGGATTCAATCAATCCCGTATACAATTCTATTTGTCTACCGGTATAGTACTTGCCCGAGATTCGATCGTCGGTATCCCGATACCTTGTTCAATCTCGTTACCGGCAAGTCTCTTTACTCGTTCCGTAACACATCATCCCGTGATCAACTCCTTGGTCACATTGTGCACATTATGATGATGATGTCCTACCGAGTGGGCCCAGAGATACCTCTCCGTTTACACGGAGTGACAAATCCCAGTCTCGATTCGTGCCAACCCAACAGACACTTTCGGAGATACCTGTAGTGCACCTTTATAGCCACCCAGTTACATTGTGACGTTTGGTACACCCAAAGCATTCCTACGGTATCCGGGAGTTGCACAATCTCATGGTCTAAGGAAATGATACTTGACATTAGAAAAGCTCTTAGCAAACGAACTACACGATCTTATGCTAGGCTTAGGATTGGGTCTTGTCCATCACATCATTCTCCTAATGATGTGATCCCGTTATCAACGACATCCAATGTCCATGGTCAGGAAACCATAACCATCTATTGATCAACGAGCTAGTCAACTAGAGGCTTACTAGGGACATGGTGTTGTCTATGTATCCACACATGTATCTGAGTTTCCTATCAATACAATTCTAGCATGGATAATAAACAATTATCATGAACAAGGAAATATAATAATAACCAATTTATTATTGCCTCTAGGGCATATTTCTAACAGTCTCCCACTTGCACTAGAGTCAATAATCTAGTTCACATCACCATGTGATTAACACTCACAGGTCACATCACCATGTGACCAACATTCAAAGAGTTTACTGGAGTCAACAATCTAGTTCACATCACTATGTGATTAACACTCAATGAGTTCTGGTTTGATCATGTTATGCTTGTGAGAGAGGTTATTAGTCAACGGGTCTGAACCTTTCAGATTCGTGTGTGCTTTACGAATATCTATGTCATCTTGTGGATGCTACCACGCGCTACTTGGAGCCATTTCAAATAACTGCTCTACTATACGAATCCGGTCTACTACTCAGAGTCATCCGGATTAGTGTCAAAGTTCGCATCGACGTAACCCTTTACGACGAACTCCTTTTCACCTCCATAATCGAGAAAATTCCTTAGTCCACTAGATACTAAGGATAAGTTCGACCGCTGTCATGTGATCCATTCCCGGATCACTATTGTACCCCTTGACCAACTCATGGCAAGGCACACTTCATGTGCGGTACACAGCATAGCATACTGTAGAGCCTACGTCTAAAGCATAGGGGACGACCTTCGTCCTTTCTCTCTCTTCTGCTGTGGTCAGGTCTTGAGTCTTACTCAATACTCACACCTTGTAACACAGCCAAGAACTCCTTCTTTGCTGATCTATTTTGAACTCTTTCAAAATCATGTCAAGGTGTGCGTTCTTTGAAAGTATCATCAGCGTCTTGATCTATCTCTATAGATCTTGATGCCCAATATGTAAGCAGCTTTATTCAGGTCTTCCTTTGAAAAACTCCTTTCAAACAACCCTTTATGCTTTCCAGAAATTTTACATCATTTCGGATCAACAATATGTCATTCACATATACTTATCAGAAATGTTGTAGCGCTCCCACTCACTTTATTGTAAATACAAGTTTCTAACAAACTTTGTATAAACCCAAAAACTTTGATCACTCCATCAAAGCGTATATTCTGACTCCGAGATGCTTGCTCTAGTCCATGGAAGGATCACTGGAGCTAGCATACCTTTTAGCATCCTTAGGATCGACAAAACCTTTCTGATTGTATCACATACAATCTTTCCTTACGAAAACTGGTAAGGAAACTTGTTTTGACATCCATCTGCCAGATTTCATAAATGCAGCTAATGCTAACATGATTCCGACGGACTTAAGCATCGCTACGGATGAGAAAATCTCATCGTAGTCAACTCCTTGAACTTGTGAAAATACTCTTTGCCACAAGTCGAGCTTGATAGACGGTAACATTACCGTCCACGTCCGTCTTCTTCTTAAAGATCCATTTATCTCAATGGCTTGCCGATCATCGGGCAAGTTCACCAAAGTCCATGCTTTGTTCTGATACATGGATCCTATCTCGGATTTCATGGCTTCTAACCATTTGTCGGAATATGGGCCCACCATCGCTTCTCCATAGCTCGTAGGTTCAGTATTGTCTAACAACATGATATCTAAGACAGGATTACTGTACCACTCAGGAGTAGTACATATCCTTGTCGACCTACGAGGTTTGGTAGTGACTTGATCCGAAGTTTCATGATCACTATCATAAGCTTCCACTTCAATTGGTGTAGGTGCCACAGGAACAACTTCCTGTGCCCTGCTACACAATAGTTGAAGTGACGGTTCAATAACCTTATCAAGTCTCCACCATCCTCCCACTCAATTCTTTCGAGAGAAACTTTTCCTCGAGAAAGGACTCGTTTTTAGAAGCAATTACTTTTGCTTCCAGATCTGAAATAGGAGGTATACCCAACTGTTTTGGGTATTCTATGAAGATGCATTTATCCGCTTTGGGTTCGAGCTTATCAGCCTGAAACTTTTCCACATAAGCATCGCAGCCCCAAACTTTTAAGAAACGACAACTTAGGTTTCTCTAAACGTTGTCGTCTCGACGGAATTGCGTGGTGCCCTATTTAAAGTGAATGCGGTTGTCTCTAATGCCTAACCCATAAACGATAGTGGTAATTCGATAAGAGACATCATGGTATGCACCATATCCAATAGGGTGCAGTTATGATGTTCGGACACACCATCACACTGTGGTGTTCCAGGCGGTATTAATTGTGAAACACTTTCCACAATGTCTTAATTGTGTGCCAAACTCGTAACTCAGATACTCATCTCTATGATCATATCACAGACATTTTATCCTCTTGTCACGACGATCTTCAACTTCACTCTGAAATTACTTGAACCTTTCAATAATTCAGACTTGTGTTTCATCAAGTAAATACACTCAGCATCTACTCAAATCATCTGTGAAGTAAGAACATAACGATATCCACTGCATGCCTCAGCACTCATTGGACTGCATACATCAAAATGTATTACTTCCAATAAGTTGCTCTCTTGTTCCATCTTACTGAAAACGAGGCCTTTCAGTCATCTTGCCCATGTGGTATGATTTGCATGTCTCAAGTGATTCAAAATCAAGTGAGTCCAAACGATCCATCTGCATGGAGTTTCTTCATGCATATATACCAATAGACATGGTTCGCATGTGTCAATCTTTTCAAAAACGACTGAGTCCAAAGATCCATCTACATGGAGCTTCTTCATGCGTTCTATACCAATATGACTCAAATGACAGTGCCACAAGTATGTGGTACTATCATTACTATTTTATATCTTTTGGCACGAACATGTGTATCACTGCGATCGAGATTCATTTTAGGTGCAAGACCATTGAAGATATTATTCAAATAAAAAGAGTAACCATTATTCTCCTTAAATGAATAACCGTATTGCGATAAACATAATCCAATCATGTTTATGCTCAACGCAAACACCAATCTCGATGGTAGAGGGAGCATGCGATGCTTGATCACATCAACCTTGGAAACACTTCCAACACACATCGTCATCTCACCTTTAGCTAGTCTCCATTTATTCCGCAGCTTTTATTTCGAGTTACTAACACTTAGCAACCGAACCGGTATCTAATACCCTGGTGCTTCTAGGAGCACTAGCAAAGTACACATTCATATAATTTATATCCAATATACTTCTCTCGACCTTGCCTGCCTTCTCATCTACCAAGTATCTAGGGTAGTTCTGCTTCAGTGACCGTTCCCCTCATTACAGAAGCACTTAGTCTCGGGTTTGGGTTCAACCTTGGGATTCTTCACTAGAGCAGCAAATGATTTGCTGTTTCATGAAGTATCCCTTTTGCCCTTGCCCTTCTAGAAACTAGTGGTTTTACTAACCATCAACAATTGATGCTCCTATTTGATTTCTACGTTCGTGGTGTCAAACATCGCGAATAGCTCAAGGATCATCATATCTATCCCTGATATGTTATAGTTCATCACGAAGCTCTAATAGCTTGGTGGCAGTGACTATGGAGAACCATCACTATCTCATCTGGAAGATTAACTCCCACTCGATTCAAGAGATTGTGGCACTCAGACAATCTGAGCACATGCTCAACGATTGAGCTTTTCTCCCTTAGTCTGCAGGCTTAAGAAACTTGTCAGAGGTCTCATACCTCTTGACGTGGGCACTAGTCTGAAATCCCAATTTCAGTCTTCGGAACATCTCATATGTTCTACGACGTTTCAAAACGTCTTTGGTGCCACAATTCTAAACCGTTAGCATTACGCACTGAACTATCACGTAGTCATCAAAACGTGTATGTCAGATGTTTCGCAACATCTACAGACGACGCTGAGGTTCAGCACACCGAGCGGTGCATTAAGGACATAAGCCTTCTGTGCAGCAATGAGGACAATCCTCAGTTTACGGACCCAGTCCGCATAATTGCTACTACCAACTTTCAACTAAATTTTCTCTAGGAACATATCTTAAACAGTAGAACTAAAGCGTAAGCTATGACATAATTTGCAAAGTCCTTTTGACTATGTTCATGATAATGAAGTTCATCTGATTATTTAATGAACTCCCACTCAGATAGACATCCCTCTAGTCATCTAAGTGATACATGATCCGAGTCAAACTAGGCCGTGTCCGATCATCACGTGAGACGGACTAGTCATCATCGGTGAACATCTCCATGTTGATCGTATCTACTATACGACTCATGTTCGACCTTTCGGTCTCTTGTGTTCCGAGGCCATGTCTGTACATGCTAGGCTCGTCAAGTCAACCTAAGTGTTTCGCATGTGTTCCGAGGCCATGTCTGTACATGCTAGGCTCGTCAACACCCGTTGTATTCGAACGTTAGAATCTATCACACCCGATCATCACGTGGTGCTTCGAAACAACGAACCTTCGCAACGGTGCACAGTTAGGGGGAACACGTCTCTTGAAATTTTAGTGAGGGATCATCTTATTTATGCTACCGTCGTTCTAAGCAAATAAGATGTAAACATGATAAACATCACATGCAAATCATAAGGTGACGTGATATGGCCAATATCATATTGCACCTTAGATCTCCATCTTCGAGGCGCGGCATGATCACCTTCGTCACCGGCATGACACCATGATCTCCATCATCGTGTCTTCATGAAGTTGTCTCGCCAACTATTACTTCTACTACTATGGCTAATGGTTAGCAATAAAGTAAAGTAATTACATGGCGTTTTCATTGACACGCAGGTCATACAATAAATTAAGGCAACTCCCATGGCTCCTGCCGGTTGTCATACTCATCGACATGCAAGTCGTGATTCCTATTACAAGAACATGATCAATCTCATATATCACATATCATTCATCACATCCTTTTGGCCATATCACATCACTAGCATACCCTGCAAAAACAAGTTAGACGTCCTCTAATTGTTGTTGCATGTTTTACGTGGCTGCTATGGGTTTCTAGCAAGAACGTTTCTTACCTACGCAAAAGCCACAACGTGATATGCCAATTTCTATTTACCCTTCATAAGGACCCTTTTCATCGAATCCGATCCGACTAAAGTGGGAGAGACAGACACCGCTAGTCACCTATGCAACTAGTGCATGTCAGTCGGTGGAACCTGTCTCACGTAAGAGTACGTGTAAGGTCGGTCCGGGCCGCTTCATCCCACGATGCCGCCGAATCAAGATAAGACTAGTAACGGCAAGTAAATTGACAAATCGATGCCCACAACTACGTGTGTCTACTCGTGCATAGGAACTACACATATACCTAGCTCATGATGCCACTGTTGGGGAACGTAGCAGAAATTCAAAATTTTCTACGCATCACCAAGATCAATCTATGGAGTTTACTAGCAACGAGAGGGAAGGAGTGCATCTACATACCCTTGTAGATCGCGAGCGGAAGCGTTCAAGAGAACGGGGTTGATGGAGTCGTACTCGTCGTGATCCAAATCACCGATGATCCTAGCGCCGAACGGACGGCACCTCCGCGTTCAACACACATACGGAGCAGCGACGTCTCCTCCTTCTTGATCCAGCAAGGGGGGAGAAGAGGTTGATGGAGATCCAGCAGCACGACGGCGTGGTGGTCGAAGTAGCGGGATTCCAACAGGGCTTCGCCAAGCGCTGCGGGAGGAGGGAGATGTGTCACGGGAGGGAGAGGGAGGCGCCAGCGCTTGGGTATTGCTGCCCTCCCTCCCCCCACTATATATAGGGCCAAGGGAGAGGGGGGGCGCAGCCTTGGCCCTTCCTCCAAGGAAGGGTGCGGCCAGGGAGGAGTCCATCCTCCCCAAGGCACCTCGGAGGTGCCTTCCCCCTTTAGGACTCTCCCTTTTCCTTATCTCTTGGCGCATGGGCCTCTTGGGGCTGGTGCCCTTGGCCCATATAGGCCAAAGCGCACACCCCTACAGCCCATGTGCCCCCCCCCGGGGCTGGTGGACCCCCGACCCCTTTCGGCACTCCCGATACAATACCGATAATGCGTGAAACCTTTCCGGCGACCAAAACAAGACTTCCCATATATAAATCTTTACCTCCGGACCATTCCGGAACTCCTCGTGACTCCCGGGATCTCATCTGGGACTCCGAACAACTTTCGGGTTACTGCATACTAATATCTCTACAACCCTAGCGTCACCGAACCTTAAGTGTGTAGACCCTACGGGTTCGGGAGACACGCAGACATGACCGAGACGACTCTCCGGTCAATAACCAACAGCGGGATCTGGATACCCATGTTGGCTCCCACATGCTCCTCGATTATCTCATCGGATGAACCACGATGTCGAGGATTCAATCAATCCCGTATACAATTCCCTTTGTCTACCGGTATAGTACTTGCCCGAGATTCGATCGTCGGTATCCCGATACCTTGTTCAATCTCGTTACCAGCAAGTCTCTTTACTCGTTCCGTAACACATCATCCTGTGATCAACTCCTTGGTCACATTGTGCACATTATGATGATGATGTCCTACCGAGTGGGCCCAGAGATACCTCTCCGTTTACACGGAGTGACAAATCCCAGTCTCGATTCGTGCCAACCCAACAGACACTTTCGGAGATACCTGTAGTGCACCTTTATCGCCACCTAGTTACGTTGTGACGTTTGGTACACCCAAAGCATTCCTACGGTATCCGGGAGTTGCACAATCTCATGGTCTAAGGAAATGATACTTGACATTAGAAAAGCTCTTAGCAAACGAACTACACGATCTTGTGCTAGGGTTAGGATTGGGTCTTGTCCATCACATCATTCTCCTAATGATGTGATCCCATTATCAACGACATCCAATGTCCATGGTCAGGAAACCGTAACCATCTATTGATCAACGAGCTAGTCAACTAGAGGCTTACTAGGGACATGGTGTTGTCTATGTATCCACACATGTATCTGAGTTTCCTATCAATACAATTCTAGCATGGATAATAAACGATTATCATGAACAAGGAAATATAATAATAACCAATTTATTATTGCCTCTAGGGCATATTTCTAACAGGCGGTGTGACGGGCGACGTAGCAGGGTGCCCGCTCAGGTCAGAGATGATGGCTTGCGGTGCGCGACCCAGCCTGATATGGCCTCATGCGGGGCGAGCAATTGGCGGCATGGGTCACGGGCGGCTGCCCCTGTAGTGGCATACGACTAGTGAGGGTGGTGGAGTGACGGGGGTGATCGGCCTCTCCCTCCTCAGCTCTTTGGCTGAAGCGGCGTCAGATCAGGTGGAGGTGCGTGTTGGGCACCAGTCTAGTCAGATTCGTCCGGATTTGACCCCTATTCGTCGGGTGCAACGCGGGGTGGTGGTAGTGGCCCTTTGGGTCCCTGCGTGGATGTGGGCTGTGACTGCGTGGATGTGGGCTGCGACTGCGTGGATGTGGCGCATGGTGGTGGTTCGGGTCATTCTGCAGCGGCGGCTGGGCGTGCTCTGGCATCTATCTGTTGTCGAGTGGCTCATGTGGTTGTCTCCACTCCATTCCCAAGTTGTGCTTGTGCAGGATGCGCCAAAGGGCTGTACTTTTCCCCTATCTGTCCACCGTTGAGGGGTGATCTGTTTCAAGGGGCCATGACGTCATCCTTGCCTCCCGTCTAGTGGCGGTGTTCCACCGGGGAGCTCGCATTTGCTAGGGTGGGGGCAAGGCGGGGGGGTGTATGCCAGCTCTGGCCGGGCATGGACCTAGTGCTGTTCAGGGGCAGGGAAGAAGGTGCCTTCCCGCCCATCCCTTTTTTCATCTTGGTTACATCCTGGGGCAGGGATGGAGTTGGTGCCATGGATACCGGGACGACAGCATTGGTGGTGGGGGCCACGGTGCTCAGGGGCGGAGAATGTGGCTCGGGCACTGTCTTGTGACCATGGCCGTGTGGGCGGCGTGGTGGCCAGGGTGTGACGTTCGATGGCGGTGGTGCGGTAGACCGTACCATAATTTGGGGATGACGAGTGTTGGTTGGGATGAAAACTCATTCTGACTTGCCATGCCGTCGACGGCAGCGTTCTGGAGTCATCCCCTTCTTGAAGGTGTCGTTATGGTTCTCATTGTTCATCGTGGTGCTCCGTGGCAAACATTGATCCTTGGATTGAGCGGTGGCAGCGCTTCGGTATCGTTCCCTTCCTGAAGGCGCCATCTTGGAGCCCATGCTTCATCATGCACGGCTTCGTCTCATTGCGGTAGCTTGTCCACGGTTGAAGGCCCCGGCGACTCCATAGTGATGCTTATTGTTCATGTGTTGTTGGCTTGGAGTTGTATGGTGTAGTGTTACTGGTTTCAGCGTCTTTGTATCTTTCCTTGAGTGTGTACGTTGTATTGGATGATTTGGTGATGGTTGCTTATAAAGCGGGTGAAACCTTTTTTGGGTATGTACAAGAAATGCACCTCGAAATATGGCAAATAGCATAGATAAATGTTGTTTGACGGCCATCACAGAACTGTTCATACTTCCTCCGGTCCTTTTTAGTCTGCATATAAGTTTTGACCGAAGTCAAAGGATCTTTACTTTGATCAAGTTTATAGAAAAAAGTATCAACATTCACAATGCCAAACCAATATTGTTGGATTCATTATGGAATGTAGTTATATATTTTAACATAAATTTGGTCAAATTTTGCGAAGTTTGACTTGACACAAATCTAATACGCGGAGTAAAAAGGACAGGAGGGAATATGAATAGCTTGTTTCCGGTTTTGGGTGTTCATCGTAATACAATGAAAATATAATAATATTGTAAATTTTGGGTGCATCCTGTCCACCAAAAGTACACCATACTGGATCTTAAGTGATACGTGAACTGTACGTGGCATTTGTAAGGTGACTTAGGTGAGAAATACTCAACCAAGGCTGGAGCACGACAAACTTGATCAGCTTGAGTATGCAACTTCCAAATTGCACGTGATTGATACTGACGATGGCGTCATGTACAAGAAATGCTCGCGGCAATAGGCCAACTAGATCAGATTGAGTATGCGATTCCCAAGTTCCCATGACAACTGCCTTGCACGAGATTAGCAATGACGATGGCGTAGCTCATCACAATTGGCTATAAACTAGCTGAAAGTTTCTCTACACGAGGTCAGATCAGATCAGATGTTCAAAATGTATTGTTTCCAGTTTGGAACGGATGGCCCAAGTGCATCTTCTCGAGAGAAAAGATGCATATGAAGATGCAAGATTATTATAGTGCAAATGCATGCAGGGTGCCAGATCGATGCTTGCATCCGGATGTGGGCTGGGTTGTATACGAGTATGCCAACCATATATATCAATCATATGAGTCTAATTCTTGGTATATACTCCAACCTATTTCGCCTTTCTCCATTAATTGGTGGCACCCTAATTATTGTGAAATTCGCCATCTCTAGAGCACAACCCCATAATGTCAACGGTAGATCAGAGTATCAGATTGACTCGTCATCGACCGAACCATGTCCAACAAGGTGCGATTCATCCATTCTGGTGCATTGTTTCTCTGTGCTAGACCTAGAGGAGTGAGTTGTGGAACTATTCCACGACTTTGCAGGTGATCATCAAACTCGTAGCTCAGGTACTCGCCTTCACAATCTAATCATAGAAGTTTGATCTTCTTACCGAACTTTTCAAAGGTCTCTTAGACAGAATCCATATGTACTCAAGTCATCAATACAGTCACAAAGTACATGTAACCACTTCATGTTGTCGTGCACATTGGATCAAGAACTACATTCTCTAACTGTGTGGAGTAACCTAGATAGCCATTGGGAGTTTGACATTTTATTTGAGATGTGGAGGCTCAACTCATAAAAACCTGTCCATTGCTCATGGAGGCTAGGCTAGGATAGTTTATTTCGGTAGTTTTAAAATTCCTTAATTATATTATTAGGCAACTACAGTTTTGAAGCAGGCTCATGACCAAGTGGTTAGTTCGTGTTTGAGAATTTTGAGAGTTTGATCCTCTATCTTTTATGAATAAGCATGATGTTGCAATGCCCATATTATTTTTTAACGATGCATGCTTGATGAGAATATACTTTCATTTTATTATGTCTGATGGGCTCTCCCAAATATCAGGTATGTGCAGCCCGTAGCAGTACTTCACTATATTCATTAGTGCATATATTGAACATGACACAGGGATAAGATTACATTCAACACTCTTATCAATAAGCTATATTCATTAGCACATATATTGAACATGACGCAGGGATAAGATTACATTCAACACTCTTATTAATAAGAACTTTATTTCTAAGGCCACACCGAGCCGATAGCCAAAAGGCATAGAAGATAAAAATGAAAGCAAGTAGTACATGAGACTAGGACAGCATATATATGCCGCCCTTCTTATTGCTGGAACACTGAGAAGCGGAAAGATGACGGGTAAAGCACTAGGTCTTCTTAAGAAACACTTGCTTCTACTAATTTGGGGTTGGGCGCACATAAGCTCCAAGCTGGTCAACAAATTGGCCAGCCCGCCCGAAGAAGCCCACAATGCTGTGACGGTCTGGCGCAGTGGTACGGAAAGGGGTATTACCCGCGGATTGTTTTCCGAATGGTCCATATGTCTTAACATTGGTGACAATGGAAAGTGATGTGACAATATTCAATCCTAGAAAGTTACCGGTTGTGCCAAATATTTCCTTCAGGCTCTCCGAAGGACCAAGCTGCAGGATCTGTAAGGGAAGGAATGTGCAAGTGATTATAACACCATATATTATTTGCCTTCGCTCCTAGTGTTATTAAGCACCACAAGGGAGTAAATATGTGGTGTCAGATTGTCAACATTATTCTATATGTGATCCATGACCTGAGCCCATTATTCAACAAATCCAAAATTTCACTCACCGGCTGCTTAGTCCCGCCGCCGCCACCAAATGGACCGACTGTCCGCCTTGCGCCGTCTAGGCCGATGTAGGTGAAGGCAATGGAATCAATAACTTCGGCACTCTGAATTGTGACACTTTCTAGACGCTGAGGTAGCTCTGCCTGTGGGATTTCAAATGGTGTCCCTCCATTCCCACCCCACGGCCCAACCTTTGTCAGGGTGTTCTGCACATAAATATACATGTGTGTGTGTGTGTGTTAGAGCTAATTAGAAGTAGAATGATGTACTCACATTTTGCATGTGTCCAAACCATGACAAAAATACAAATTAGCTAGCTAAGCTTCCACAATTTAATAGATTAAGAAAGAAGACGAGGAAAAATGAATCTCACCGGCTTTGGGAAGTTGAAGCACACAACACGGAAACGAAGCTCTCTGATGTTTCCACCTGCCAATTCCTTGATTTTCTTGTAGGTGACAACACCTTGTGCAAAAGCGAACTCGCCAGTTCCACCCGTAACTACCCATTCGCCTTCGTCGGAAACCAAATGTCCTTGCACACTGAGGGAGGACCCCTTAAACCTAAAACACAAGTTTGTAAGCATCACACACGCAAAAAAGAAATAAGTATGGCAACATAAGTTCAAAGGGAACATTTTCTGAAAAATGCATGCATGGCGAACCTCTCATCGGTGAACACTGTGTTGAACGACATAAACCAGGCTCCGCTGCTCTTGCCGGACCCTTGATGCAGGCCTTGTGCACGCGCAACAACTTTTGCCGTGATTTCAGGACCATCACGGATGTCCCAGTCAGTAGCAACGGTGACACCGAACCCTTGGGGAAGCTTTGGGTTCACTGTAATGAGCTGGTTAGCACCATTTGTTGCTTCGAGCTGCTGCTGCACAAACAGGTGGAAGAGATGCTCCTGGTACTGGACCGGTGCGCTAACCGCAGCGGTGGTTTGGTAATATGAAGGGTTTGCCTTGGCCATGCTGATCGAGATTCGAGAGTAAGGAAAGCTGGTTTGGTGTCTAGGGTTCTTGTGTGGGTTGGGTGTGGAATGAGATGGAGTGAAGGGAGGCAATTTATAGGCATGTTAGGCACCACCGGGTTGTTTGAGCGCCTACACTCCCTCCGTCCGCGTCCGGAATTAACTGTCGCTGAAATGAGTGTATTTACACACTAAAACACGCTTAGTTACGCTCATTTCAACAACGGTTAATTCCGGACGGAGGTAGTACTATGGAATTTTGAATTCTGGAAGTGAACCCATCAGGCAAGTGCATGCTGCCAAACTTAATTTATGTGATCTTGTTGCTTCGGATCAGGATCACGAGCTTGATAAACATATCTATGTAGCCACGCCATTGCTTCAGATCTAGATGTACATCCACACTATGGTGACATTCGCTAAGTTAAAAACTGACAGTGGTTTAAGTGTCCCCACATATTGTGGATCTCCATACCATTTTGGGAGTGCAAAACTCCCTGCGATTGTATACAATTCTGCAGTCGCAGTTGTGACAGATACTAGCCATGCATCGTGATCACATGCGTATCAAGTATTTTGATGTAGGAAATGACAAATAAAAATTCGGAATTTCTGCATAAACTATGTGTGACGAATTATAGGAAAGAGATATATGAAAATAACATTGCTTCTAAAATTTAATTGAGTATGCACTGTCTAACTAACCTCAATAGTTCAGATCACAATTTACCATTAAGTGCAGCACCAATTAGACGTTCCTCTCAATGTTATACTTTCAAGTGTTGTTAACTTATGCATAAAGGACTGTACAAAATATGGGCTTGTTCGAGGCTTAGCGATCGTGGGAAGCAAGTAGACATTTCCTGGTCTTATTGCTTCTTGACAGTGCATGTGAATATTTTGTATGCGCTTCCGTTCCATTAGTTCTTTTACATAGCTGCAGTTTTTTGTAGAAACGTACTAGTTGCAGCTGTCGACGATTAAGGCACCACTGATTTTACATTGTACTTTTTTTTTTGCGAGAGATTTTACATTGTACTGGAGGCAGTGAGAGACAGTAGATCTCATCTAGGCAGAGATCATCGAGTCAAAAATCACGTGACGCCATGACCCAATGTGTGCACCGTGTCTGCCGCCTCGGAAGTATATATATATATATATATATATATATATATATATATATATATATATATATATATATATATATATATATATATATATATATATATATATATATATATATATATTTATTTATTTATTTATTTATTTATTTATTGTACTCGTCTGGGTTGGTGAAGCTCATCCACGGCGACAGTGAATCACGTGCAGGCATTGGGGCATGCATGACGTGACCTGCACGCCTACATATATATGCATGATGGTCACGTGCATGCTTTGCGTTAACTGGCGGATTAAACCACTACTTCGGTGGATTAGAGAGCACAAACTTTTGAGTTTTTAACCCGATGCATCACTCGTTACTAGGCGTTAATTAACCTATAAATCAGTCAGAGACCCAGAGAGTCGATCGGCGGTTACAACGGATCTGGTCGCATCATACTGTAGATCTTGATCACTAGGGCGATTAATTTATACAATTAAAACTAGCACATATAGGGACATGTTAGTACGTTGCAACGGAAGAAAATGTAGACCTGCATTTAAATTTAACCAAAATAGTCCATGTATACAATAGATACAAAATAATTTCAAGATTCCGCGTGGTATTGGAGATTTTACCAACCAACTATGATGCACTACTAAGCTGTCACTCTCAATCCGTCTGCTTCTGCCTCTTCATATCTTTCTTTTGGTGTGAAACAGTTGGGCAACCTGGCTCCAATGAGGGAGGGGCGATGACGGCGGCGCGCTTTTGGCTCTCTTCGGTGCTTGTATTCATCACTAAGTGGTCAACGAATCTGGATGTAATTTATACTTCTGATGTTCTTTATACTATCTTGATAGTTGATGAAAGATCAGAAGTTTCTTGCAAAATAAAATGGTTGGGTAACCTTGCAACTATTAAGATGCAAGGTTAACCCTTAAAAGATTAAATAAAAACTATTTAGAAGTGTATGTGGAATTGCGCTATAAAGTTTTCATCGAATACAAATTACAATAATACAAAAATGAGATATATCGATCAAGCTGACTAATCAGGGTAAATATATGCCACTTTCATAGATTACACAAGGAATTGATGAAATTTTTTATCATTTGATTTGGATCGAATAAAACTATGTCAGTTTCCTAGGAAGAAGCAAACTTTTTTAGAAGTGCAATATTGTTACCTCATTATTGTGAGCTAGATCAATATTTACATAGAGTGACCCTCAAGACTCCAGAAAAAACTTATCAAGGATCTGAAGATTAATTGTAGCAAGTGGCAACAAAGTACATGTTGGAGTATAATGTTCGGCCGTCTGAATGCACTGCCCACCTTTTCCCATCAGCCTGAGCTCATGGGGTGAACTGGTTAGATGTATAAACTTGTAATCAAAAGGTTCAGGATTCAAAACCCAGTAAACGTAATAAATAATTGCGGTCTGCCCCCGCTTTCGTTGCCCACGTCATGAACTACAGTGCTCTCCCATAGCTTGAGCTTTTGTCTTCACACGGAGGAAGAGCACCATCTACTGCATGGTGGAAGGCAAAGCACGGCTGCTTGGTCATACTTCCATATCACTTCCAGTTTTAGAACCCACAAATTACATGAGAAAACTGACCTCAAAATGCTTGATGAGCCCTTCTATTGGGCAGAAAATGACTCTGCAATTAATAGATCGCCAGGCAACAGAAGTCCAGGACCTGGCAGCCTCACTAATGAGTTTTATAAAGAGTAAAATGCATTGGCAGTCACCAAACTTGCGAAGAAAGCTCGCTTTGTGTCACTGTACTTAGAAATATGGCCAATACAGTCATCAAATACGACAAGACGTGTTTGTACAGCCACTATATCGCGTATGCCACCCGTCACCGCTCGGTTTGACCAGTCAGTGGCGTCCACGTCGGCCCGCTCGGGGATATTTTTGTAAATTAGCTGGCGCATGTAATTTCCATCGACCACCCTGAAATCTAGAAGTTGCAGCGGAATCCCTAACTCCTAATTCCCCACTCTGCCAGCGCCGCCGCGTTTGTACTACCGGCCTCTCCCTGCTGCTTACTGCCGCCCTCTCCCCGTTGGAGATTGCTTGCTGCCGCCCTCTGGACGCGTCTTCGAGGTTGCTTGGCTCCGCCATGTCGACAAGCTCGGCCAGGTCATCGCTCGGCGGCCGTTCGGTTGTGGTGCCGCTCATCAGATGCCCTTCTTGCCGACTCGCATGAAGTTTTATTTCTCGAGCACGGAGAAGCATGACGACGGGTGGGTCTTCTACAGGTGTCATGTCGGTGTAAGTGGAGTGCATCCCTAGTTCTTCCTTTTGGTCGATTTTTGTGGAACTTGTCATGGTGATTGTTCGTTTCTTTTGATATTTAGGACCATTTCTGGCATTGGGAGTTGGATACGTTGCCTACCTGCTGGATAAGCAGTTTCTCGTTGGCAATGAAGCCGTAGATGCATTAGGAGCTGCAGAGGATAGGAGGGAAGAGCTGATGCGAGCAAGGAGTCGAAGATTTGCAGGTGCAGTTGATGAAAGCCCTATGCTTCCAGGCATTGAAGATGGAATTCATGGAAGATTTGCAGGTAGCATGAGCAAGCAGCAAGCATAGGCACTCCTAGGGTTAGGCAATGAAACGTTGGTGATGATGAAGGCACCGATGGCGACAATCATTGTACTTGCAGTACTTGTAGCTATGTTACTGGTGAAGAAGTGATGGAGTTGATGCAGTGCTTGCAGCTATTTCACTGGTGCTTTGTGTTGTTAGATATGTCAGTGGCAATGCCTAGTTTGTTTAGGATATGAACTGGTAGTATGTGGTACTGTTGTCAGTGGCAAGTGACAATCTTTTGCGTTGTATGTGATGCTATTGCGCTATGTAATGCAAGTGATAATCTTTTAATGCAAATGAAAGTTAATGGATCATCTTGCTGTCATATGAAGTTATCCTTTTTATGTTATCATATTTGGCTTGTGTGTGTACATTGCAAAGCTAGATGATGTTGTCAATTTCGGCACAATATATTGATGTATGCTGCCAAATTGTAGAGGACAAATTTGACAAGGAAATATGAATTAGTATGATGCTTCTAGAACATTGGTGTGCATTTTGCCAAGAAAATAAGTATGCATCTGCTGCGAAATTGAAGAGGACAATGGTGAGAAGAATGTTGTTCATAGATATGAGTATGCATATGTTGTCAAATTTGCCAAGAAAATAAGAATGCATCTGCTGCCAAATTGAAGAGGACAAATTTGACCATTGTCATATCCAGGGCATTGTCATAACCAGAGCATTAAGCATTGTCATAACTAGGGCATTAAGTACCTTCTAGTACTGATTACAAAATGAGCAACAATTGATCCATACTCATGTGTCTACATCATTATGGATCAATGGCAACATTTTCCTACATTACCATTGAGTACATACTGCATTGGAGCAAAATGACTACATTGGATACTACATGGATGTTCTGTTGACCTTCTAATGCATCACTATCTCATCACCTGAAGATATCAAACATGGATATTCTGCTGGCCTTCTTATGCTGCCTTGCCTCATCACCTTATTGTTGTTGTGAATCAACATGTCTTTTACCCATTGCAATAGATAGCAGCCTAAGCTCCTCCTTTCTTTGTGCTGCAGCAGCCTCTTTCTCTGCTTTCTTCTCTGCTTTTTTTGTTACAGCAGCTTCTTTCTCTGCTAGCTTCTTGGCAGCTTCTTGTTCTTTTTTAGCCTTCTTCTCAGCCTCTTTCCTTGCTTTGTACTCAGAAGCTACAGTTCTCTTAACCTCCAAAATAATCGGCCTTGTCTCTGTTTAAGCCTGCTTTTTATTGCTGCTTCTTCTTTCCTCTACTCTCTGTTCTGAGCAGCTGCCTGACTCTTCCTCCCTGCCTCTGCTGGCTTCTTCTCCTCTTGCTTATGTCTCTTCCTGGAAGCTTCTTGTTCCTTCTTTTCCTGTTCTTCTCTCCTTGCTGCAAGTATAGCAATTTTCTTATCTTCTAAGTCTTTGTCTCTTTGCTTTTTTTAAGGCAAGCAACTTCTTGACCATCTCTCGTTACTGATTGGTGCTTGTGCTCCCTTGGTTTTGATTCACCAATAGTTGGGCAACAGAAATGAATGTAGACTCTGGAACAGGTCCTTGTGCAATCACTCTTTTATAAGGGTAGTAGCAATCCCATTGATTCGTTCCTTCTAAGAAAACCTATTGTTTTCAAAACTTTCACTAGAATATGCTTATTCTTGCATATTATAGAAGTGCATTTTTCGTGCAAACTGTGTGCATTTTTTTCATTATTTGTTTCTATTTTCTTTATTCTTAAAGGGTAATCCCAGTACCAGCAATTCATTTCGTAGGTAAACTTCATTATTTTGTTTTTTATTTTATTTTCATTTTAGTTTCTTTCTTTTTTAAGGGTAATGCAACGCTACTAATTTATTACTTGTTTGAAAAAAAAAATCTTTTTTATGAAAGTTTCACTATTACATTCTTATTTTTGCATATTATAAAAAAGCACATTTTTTGTGTACATTGTGTGCAAATTTTGTCATTTTTTTATTCTCTTTCTGCTTAAAGAGTAATGCAATTGTCATTAGTTCATTCCTATCAACACCATTCTTAGATTTATTGGCTCCAAAGATTCTTTTCTGCGAAAATTTCACTATTACATTCTTATTCTTGCATATCTTAAAAAAGCACATTCTTTCTGTAAATTATGTGCAAATTTTGTTATTAATTGTTTTTATTCTCTCTTTCTTCTTAAAGGGAATGCAATTGCCACTAATTTGTTCCTGTCATCACCATTCTTAAAGTTCTTGGTTTTTTGTTCATCTATTCTTTAGGTGTATAATAGGGTTATTATTGCATATTATAAAAATGTGTATTTTCCATGTAAATTGTGTGCAAGTTTTTGTCAGTTTCTTTCTTGTTTAAGGGTAACCAATGCCACTAATTCACTATTATTTAGAAAAGTTCATTGTTTGGTTTTTAGTCTTTATTTCAATTTTAATATGGGGGGGGGGGGGGGGGAGAATAAGGGTGGAGAAAGAAGCCACCTAGGCCTTTGGATCTAGATTAAATGGTGAAGAATGATTTTATTGAAGCAAAAATAATAATTCAAATGCCCAAGACATCGTCGCCCCATTTTTCATTTTCTTTCATATTTTAGGTAATATAAATACCCTTATAATTCATTTTTCCTTAAATAATGTTTTTTTGTATTTTTAGTTTTAATTCTGCTAGATCCGCATGACAGAAATAGTCGATGTTGGGCATGCCGTGCATGTGATGTTTCTCTGTGTATTGTGCATGTGGGCTTTTTTGCGTGCCATGTGGGCGATTGTGCATGCTTTATGTGGTGTGTCGTATGCATGTGTGTGCTCAGGCGTCACATCCTCTTGCTGGTGAAGGGAAGGCACGAGCCCGAGTGGAATACGTGGGGTTACAAGATGCTAAAAAGTGTGACTAGCCCAAAAATGAAATTCAGTTGATCGTGGCCTAGCTGGTCCCATTTTTTATTCTTTTAGAAATACCCCTATACCGTCAGCTCAAAATGTTCTCAACTTATATGTTTGCACCTTCCAACCTTTTGTACCTCTTCTATTAGTCCCCTTGCATATGATTCCTAGCTTGGTCCCTACCTATCCGCATGCGGCAAATACCAGGATATGCACTCATGACTACAAGAAAACTCAGATACTACAACGCATATCCCCGTGACGATGGCTGAAACCATCATTAAAAATGCCTAATGCTTGACTTTTGTACCTAATGTCACTGCTTACCACGGACCCGTGACTTACTGCGGATCTGGGACGGACACGTAATCATTGCCATCATGCATTAATCAAAGAGAATGTCACTGAATCGTGTCCACCATATGGTGCCTCTTGGCTACTAAATTCTATGATAGTTTGGTATTTTGCACGACGAATATAGTAGGGTCATATGAAACTGCAATTGTGTGGCGCTCGTATTTTTTCATGTAATATATCTAATCATGAGAACATGGATAAGTGAGTAGTGGGACCTATGTGTCAATGTTCCAAGAATCTGTACCTTTTTTTGAACTTTTGCACGCGTGTATATATATTTTAGACCAACATGTATGTATAGGTTGAAGCGCAGCACAGCCTACGGCCTAGTAAAGCCCATTGAACAGAGCGGCCTTATTTTTCTTCATCACAACCTGCAGCCTAGCAAACCTAGAATAACGACGTCTCCTATTTACCGCGTAGGTTGACACTTGTCGACCAAACGCGCACCGGGAACTCCTATCTGCCACATTTTTTGGCAAATAGACTCGCGACGCAACATACATAGCGTCGCAAACACGCATTGGGAGATCTTGCCTGCCGCATTTTGCGTCTCATAGACTCTCGATGCGCACATACGAAACCTTGTTGTTCGACCCATTTTCTGGCACTGTACGAGCAACAAATCGCAAAATGCGTACGATGAAGAGGGATTGGAACTCCTGACCTCGCGCACCAAGACACTGAAACCATGACCTTTTGTAACCAAGTGAGCAGCACGAAGTTTTTAAGAAATGTAAGCAGCGGCAGAGTTGAACATTTCTTGAAAATTTTGAATATGTTTTTTTTTGTGAAAAATGATTATTTTTATAAAACATCAATATTTTCTAAATTATGAATAAAATTTTCAAACTAAACTAGTTTTTAAATTTCTGAATAATTTTCGACCCTGTGAACAATTTTGAAATTCTGAACAACACGAACATTTTCCTGAAAACACAAACATTTTCTGAATCTGAGAACTATTTTTTAAACAAAAACATTTTCTGAAATCAACAAACAAATTTTTTGAAAATGCAAACATTTTTTGAAATCCCTGAACATTTTTGAAAATACGAACTTTTTTAAACTTGTGGACATGTGTGTATATGTTTTTTTTTAGATCAGCATGTATGTATAGGTGGAAGCACAACACAGACCATAGCCAGCAAAACGCCCTTTTCAAAGATTTTTCTACGTGGGCTGAAGCACAGCTCAGCCAGCGGCCTAGTTAAGCCACCTAAACACAGCGGCCTTTCTTTTGTTCAGCACAGCCCGCAGCCTAGCAATTTTTACGGAAATAGATTTTTTTTCTGAATTTATGTCCAAAATTTAAAAACGGAACATCTTGGAAATTCTGGAGACATTTTTAAAAATGCGAACATTTTATGAAATTCCCAAACTTTTGTAGAAAACACTAAAAATTGTATTTGTGAAATAGATGTTGAAACGAAACTTACATAATTTAAAAAATGTGACCAAAATTTTGAATTCCAAAAAATGGATCTCAAAAGAAGAAAAAGAAAAGCAGTCCTTCCCGGATTACAATCAGAATCAGGCCCTCTTTCGAATTACAGTCTCCCAATTTCCATCTGCTGCGCGACACGACACACCCTTGGCGCAGAGCCGGGCGGACACCAATCTTCGGAAGAGACCAATTCTTCGTGAGCCTTCAGCAGCTTCCATGCATCCTACAATTAATTGAAATTGTTACACATAAAACCGAGATTACAAGGTGGACAGGCTGAAGAGAAATCACAACAAACATTATAATTGCTGAATCTGAGGACACAATCTCAATACTATTACTCGTCTATGTAAAACTTAAGAGCAGGTAAGGGCATGCAAAGGAACACTATGCGCTAATGGCATAATCGCATCAACCACATTGATAGCCAGCACAAGAGTATAAGGTACAACAACATTAGATATTTGTTTACCAGAAAGTAGCACCCTGCAAGTTGAACACGCTAATCTCAGTGAGCTCTGTATCGTATATTGTCGTCTCGAGCAAGTTAAGCTGAACTGGCTCCCTCGACTCACACACATAGTCTTTGACGATTGGATAGATTTCCAAGATCCACTGGTTCTTGGTTATGTTCCATTGCTCGAGTCTGTAAGCCTCACAAATGTTGCCCTTGGTTACAACAAGATGGTCAAGTTAAGTAGGTTTCTTGGCAGTTCCTCTCCACGAGTTCTGAAGTTGGGGTTTAGGTCCGAAAAGGTAAGTCAAGATTGTTGCTTTCCTAGCTGTGGCTTCACTTCTTCTCTGCTCTGCTCATCTTATCATGTGTATATTATTTGCAGATTTGGGTGCAGCCAGAATGTCCAACGCAAGATCTGGCATCTGTGTTCTGCCAACTAAGGTTCGTGAACCTTGTTAAACTTCCTGAAGGGTATGATCTCACCTGGACAATGTTTATTCTTGAAGCTGCACCCTTACTGAAGGAGCTATACATGACAGTATGTGCTTTCCTAAAGTTCTCTTTTAGCCACATGTGCTTAATATTAGCTTTTTCAAAGTTTTCTCACCAGGTATATATATGTCTAAAGAAGGTTTATTTCTATGTTTGTCCTATTGCTGACATGCAGGTCTGGGATGATTTGTGTTCAATGGAAATGGATGAGGAGAAGAGAAAAAAGGAATTGTATAGTGAGAACAAGGGTGTAGAGTGGGGCTTGGCCGCAGCTGATTTCCAACACCGCGGTTTGGTCACACTCGTCATCTTTGGCTTTGAATCTGAAGATTATGTTGTTAATTATGTCAGACGTGTCATGGTGGCGGCGGTCAATCTAGAGGATGTGTTCCTCTATAGTAGGTTGGAGTTGGAGTGCGGCAACTGCGAGGACAAGAAGCCCACCAGGTTCGCCTGGACTAAAAGGCAGAAGATTTCACTAAAGAAGAGAATCACCGCGGGGGTTGAGTCGTTTGCCATAATCCACTCCAACAGGACGATAAGGGCTGGCCATCAAGCAAAAAAGCTTTACCCAGAGTGCTCACACTTTGACGCAAAAAGTTGTTGATTTAACAGTGAACTGTATTATCAACAGTGGTTGCTTTGAACTTTTGGAAGTGTTTGTTAGTACTTTGGTTATTAACAGTTCTCATTTTATTTTTGTCCGTCTGAACTGCATTATCTGTTCTGTTATGATGAAAGGATGATGAGTACTGAATGATTGAATCATTATAAAGTTAGAGGAAACATTTTGGCCATGAATGTGTCATTGGTAGTCTCAAAACAAGAAACATGAATAGCATGACTTATCTTGCTAAACTACTGTATTTACAATGACTAGTAGAAGGCCCACAATGCATAAGAATGAATTTGTCTTCATAAAATTTATCCATCTGAATAGTCTGGACTACCTTAAATACATACCATATATGAAGGAGACAAAACCCCACACCACACGATGCACTCTCTTTTTTCTGCCGGGCCCTCCCCTTACTACTCGTTTTCCTGCCATAGCGAGACATTTCTTTTTTTGTTGGAACCCTTTTCCTTTAAAAACATGTCTAACATGTAACATTAGGATCGTCGTGCATGTCATGTGACTTTTTTTATGGTAGATAACTTTTCTTCTTCCTACTATCTCTGCCATTGAAGCCCCCTTCTCCAATAAAAAATAATACATTTTTAATAGAAGGATAAACATATTGCGCCATAAAGCAAATGCAATCAGTGCATGTCATGTGACCTTGTCGTCTTTTATGGTAGATAACTTTTCTTCTACTCACTATCTCTGCCTTGGAACCCCCCCTTCTCTAATAAAAAATAATACATTTTTCATAGCAGGATAAACGTATTGCGCCATGAAGCAAGTGCAATCAGTGCATGCACACCGATATGTTCTCTGTATCAAAAATTTACTGGATTTTTTTTTGCAAAATCCAGCATATCTCCACATCTCGACTCAATTTTTTCAGATTCGTCTCGACTAATATTACAACCACTACCGTGACATCTCGTCCTTCTTGAATCCTTGTCGATAGCTACCGTCTTGTCCTCCTCAAATCCTTGTCGCTAGCAATCTTGGCATTGCACGGTCGTAATGGTCGTTGCTAAGAATTGTGACGCACACAGCAGGTCTTGTGGTGGTGTGTCTGATACAACTGCAGAGTGTCCATTTGTGTTTGTGCTTCTGTTAGGCAAGTCTGGTCAGTATGCATGTAAGATGTAGTCAATTTCATAGCTGAACTATCATGTATAGCAAAGAACAGTGTAGTAATAAAGATTGTTGCTTTCCTAGCTGTGGCTTCACTTTTTCTCTGCTCTGCTCATCTTATCATGTGTATATTATTTGCAGATTTGGGTGCAGCCAGAATGTCCAACGCAAGATCTGGCATCCGTGTTCCGCCAACTAAGGTTTGTGAACCTTGTTAAACTTCCTGAAGGGTATGATCTCACCTGGACAATGTTTATTCTTGAAGTTGCACCCTTACTGAAGGAGCTATACATGACAGTATGTGCTTTCCTAAAGTTCTCTTTTAGCCACATGTGCTTAATATTAGTTTTTCATGGTTTTCTTACCAGGTATATATGTCTAAAGACAATTTATTTTTATCTTTGTCCTATTGCTGATATGCAGGTCTGGGATGATTTGTGTTCAATGGAAATGGATGAGGAGAAGAGAAAAAAGGAATCGTATAGTGAGAACAAGGGTGTAGAGTGGAGCGCAGCTGCAGCTGATTTCCAACACCACAGTTTGGTCACACTCGTCATCTTTGGCTTTGAATCTGAAGATTATGCTGTTAATTATGTCAGACGTGTGATGGTGGCGGCGGTCAATCTAGAGGATGTGTTCCTCTATAGTAGGTTGGAGTTGGAGTGTGGCGACTGCCAGGACAAGAAGCCCACCAGGTTCGCCTGGACTAAAAGGCAGAAGATTTCACTGAAGAAGAGAATCACCGCGGGGGTTGAGTCGTTTGCCATAATCCACTCCAACAAGACGATAAGGGCTGGCCATCAAGCAAAAAGGCTCTACCCAGAGTGCTCACACTTTGACGCAAAAAGTGGTTGATTTAACAGTGAACTGTATTATCAACAGTGGTTGCTTTGAACTTTTGGAAGTGTTTGTTAGTACTTTGGTTATTAACAGTTCTCATTTTATTTTTGTCCGTCTGAACTGCATTATCTGTTCTGTTATGATGAAAGGATGATGAGTACTGGATGATTGAATTCTTATAAAGTTAGAGGAAACATTTTGGCCATGAATGTGTCATTGGTAGTTTCAAAACAAGAAACATGAATAGCATGACTTATCTAGCTAAACTACTGTATTTACAATGACTAGTAGAAGGCCCACAATGCATAAGAATGAATTTGTCTTCATAAAATTTATCCATCTGAATAGTCTGGACTACCTTAAATACATACCATATATGAAGGAGACAATAATCCTAGACGCACGGACCCTTACGAGAGTTTTAGAAAATCTCCTTCTAACTAATCTTTCTCCCCCTGATTTTCAGCTGGGGTTGCCCCATCCTTCCCTGATCTTAAATCCTGTTGGTCCACAGTCGATAGTCCGTTGAACCCGTAAAAGAACTTCCCGTAGATGTAGCATTACTCTGGAGGAGAAATATGGTTGTCCAGACTATCCGACTGTTATCACCAACACATGGTCTTAACAGAAAACCCCCCACCACACGATGCACTCTCTTTTTTCCGCCGGGCCCTCCCCTTACTACTCGTTTTCCTGCCATAGTGAGACATTTCTTTTTTTGTTGGAACCCTTTTCCTTTAAAAACATGTCTAACATGTAACATTAGGATCGTCGTGCATGTCATGTGACTTTTTTTATGGTAGATAACTTTTCTTCTTCCTACTATCTCTGCCATTGAAGCCCCCTTCTCCAATAAAAAATAATACATTTTTAATAGAAGGATAAACATATTGCGCCATAAAGCAAATGCAATCAGTGCATGTCATGTGACCTTGTCGTCTTTTATGGTAGATAACTTTTCTTCTACTCACTGTCTCTGCCTTGGAACCCCCCTTCTCTAATAAAAAATAATACATTTTTCGTAGCAGGATAAACGTATTGCGCCATGAAGCAAGTGCAATCAGTACATGCACACCGATATGTTCTCTGTATCAAAAATTTACTGGATTTTTTTTGCAAAATCCATCATATCTCCACATCTCGACTCAATTTTTTCAGATTCGTCTCGACTAATATTACAACCACTACCGTGACATCTCGTCCTTCTTGAATCCTTGTCGACAGCTACCGTCTTGTCCTCCTCAAATCCTTGTCGCTAGCAATCTTGGCATTGCACGGTCGTAATGGTCGCTGCTAAGAATTGTGACGCACACAGCAGGTCTTGTGGTGGTGTGTCTGATACAACTGCAGAGTGTCCATTTGTGCTTTTGCTTCTGTTAGGAAAGTCTGGTCAGTATGCATGTAAGATGTAGTCAATTTCATAGCTGAACTATCATGTATAGCAAAGAACAGTGTAGTAATAAAGATTGTTGCTTTCCTAGCTGTGGCTTCACTTCTTCTCTGCTCTGCTCATCTTATCATGTGTATATTATTTGCAGATTTGGGTGCAGCCAGAATGTCCAACGCAAGATCTGGCATCTGTGTTCCGCCAACTAAGGTTTGTGAACCTTGTTAAACTTCCTGAAGGGTATGATCTCACCTGGACAATGTTTATTCTTGAAGCTGCACCCTTACTGAAGGAGCTATACATGACAGTATGTGCTTTCCTAAAGTTCTCTTTTAGCCACATGTGCTTAATATTAGTTTTTCATGGTTTTCTTACTAGGTATATATGTCTAAAGACAGTTTATTTTTATCTTTGTCCTATTGCTGAGATGCAGGTCTGGGATGATTTGTGTTCAATGGAAATGGATGAGGAGAAGAGAAAAAAGGAATCGTATAGTGAGAACAAGGGTGTAGAGTGGAGCGCGGCTGCAGCTGATTTCCAACACCACAGTTTGGTCACACTCGTCATCTTTGGCTTTGAATCTGAAGATTATGCTGTTAATTATGTCAGACGTGTTATGGTGGCGGCGGTCAATCTAGAGGATGTGTTCCTCTATAGTAGGTTGGAGTTGGAGTGTGGCGACTGCCAGGACAAGAAGCCCACCAGGTTCGCCTGGACTAAAAGGCAGAAGATTTCACTGAAGAAGAGAATCACCGCGGGGGTTGAGTCGTTTGCCATAATCCACTCCAACAAGACGATAAGGGCTGGCCATCAAGCAAAAAAGCTTTACCCAGAGTGCTCACACTTTGACGCTAAAAGTGGTTGATTTAACAGTGAACTGTATTATCAACAGTGGTTGCTTTGAACTTTTGGAAGTGTTTGTTAGTACTTTGGTTATTAACAGTTCTCATTTTATTTTTGTCCGTCTGAACTGCATTATCTGTTCTGTTATGATGAAAGGATGATGAGTACTAGATGATTGAATTCTTATAAAGTTAGAGGAAACATTTTGGCCATGAATGTGTCATTGGTAGTTTCAAAACAAGAAACATGAATAGCATGACTTATCTAGCTAAACTACTGTATTTACAATGACTAGTAGAAGGCCCACAATGCATAAGAATGAATTTGTCTTCATAAAATTTATCCATCTGAATAGTCTAGACTACCTTAAATACATACCATATATGAAGGAGACAATAATCCTAGACGCACGGACCCTTACGAGAGTTTTAGAAAATCTCCTTCTAACTAATCTTTCTCCCCTGATTTTCAGCTGGGGTTGCCCCATCCTTCCCTGATCTTAAATCCTGTTGGTCCACAGTCGATAGTCCGTTGAACCCGTAAAAGAACTTCCCGTAGATGTAGCATTACTCTGGAGGAGAAATATGGTTGTCCAGACTATCCGACTCTTATCACCAACACGTGGTCTTAACACAAAACACCCCACCACACAATGCACTCTCTTTTTTCTGCCGGGCCCTCCCCTTACTACTCGTTTTCATGCCATAGCGAGACATTTCTTTTTTTGTTGGAACCCTTTTCCTTTAAAAACATGTCTAACATGTAACATTAGGATCGTCGTGCATGTCATGTGACTTTTTTTATGGTAGATAACTTTTCTTCTTCCTACTATCTCTGCCATTGAAGCCCCCTTCTCCAATAAAAAATAATACATTTTTAATAGAAGGATAAACATATTGCGCCATAAAGCAAATGCAATCAGTGCATGTCATGTGACCTTGTCGTCTTTTATGGTAGATAACTTTTCTTCTACTCACTGTCTCTGCCTTGGAACCCCCCTTCTCTAATAAAAAATAATACATTTTTCATAGCAGGATAAACGTATTGCGCCATGAAGCAAGTGCAATCAGTACATGCACACCGATATGTTCTCTGTATCAAAAATTTACTGGATTTTTTTTGCAAAATCCATCATATCTCCACATCTCGACTCAATTTTTTCAGATTCGTCGCGACTAATATTACAACCACTACCGTGACATCTCGTCCCTCTTGAATCCTTGTCGATAGCTACCGTCTTGTCCTCCTCAAATCCTTGTTGCTAGCAATCTTGGCATTGCACGGTCGTAATGGTCGCTGCTAAGAATTATGACGCACACAGCAGGTCTTGTGGTGGTGTGTCTGATACAACTGCAGAGTGTCCATTTGTGTTTGTGCTTCTGTTAGGCAAGTCTGGTCAGTATGCATGTAAGATGTTGTGACGCCCGGATAATTAAGCTACAGTAATCCCTCGTTAACGATGCCACGTCACCCCGTTACTGTTGATAAACTCTCGATGGTTCAGAACCGAAACAAATTCAAAATTTAAATAAAAGCAAACAACAAAAGTTTTCAGATGTTAAAACTAAAATGTTCGGATCGTGACAAATATTGCGTAGGTAGTTATGGTGAAGAAACAACATTTTTATAAAAAGTTTAAATGCACTTAAATGATTAAAACAGTAGCTAAAACTATTAAATAAATGCCTTTGATATTTTATAAAATCATAAACTATTTTATCTTGAGGTAAAACTTTTTAGGGTAGTGGGTTGTTTTGGAACACTAATTTGGAGCTATTGTCATGTTTTACTGAACTAAGAATAAAGTGTAACTAAAATAAAACAGAAAAGGAAAAAGAACTAAAACTAAAACAAACAAAAAAAGAAAAGAAAAACAACTGCCCCCCCTGACTGGGCCTTGGCCCAGTTGGCCGTGTGGCCGAGCGGCCTGCCGGCCCAACCCCCCCCCCCGCGCCCCTGGCCTACTAGGCCCCCCACCAGTAAACCCTAGCCGTAACCCCCCACTTCCCCACTCCCTCGTCTCCCTCCTGGCGCCGCCCCCCCCTCCCGCACGCACGCGACACACACACACACACCATCGCCGCCACCCTGGGCTCTGGAGCACCCGCGCTCGAGCCCCGCACCATCCGGCGACCCGGCGGCCGTGGATGAGCCGCCCGCCGGCGACGACCTCCGCCACCTCGCCTCCCCGCGTCGGCCTCGACAACCCCGGCCCGAGCCACCACCCGTGGCCCCATCACCGGACCGCCGCCGCCCGGAGCTGACCTCGCCTGACGCTGCCCCGCCGTCGCCGCGTCCCCGTCCTCCTCCCCGCCGGACTGCGTCCGCCTCCCCGACACGGCGACGACGCCTCGTCCCCATCCTCCTCCACAACGGTCGCCCCCGAGCCTCGCCGCCCCGCTTCTCTCCAACGCCGGTGAGGCCACCTCCGGCCTCCAGTCCCTTCTCCCTTCCCCGCGCCGTACCCGCCCGCTGCCCGCCTCGCATCGCCCCACCGCGCCTGTTCCGGTAGCCGCCCGTGCCGCCGCGGATGTCGACTCCGCCGTCGACGCCGGCCAAGTCCGGCCGCCCCGCGACCACCGGTCGACGTGGTCGACCCCTAGCTACCCATCGGTCCCCTTCGCGCATCGAACCGACGCCCGTAGCGCAAGCCCCGGCGGGTTCCCGCGTTGCTGCCGTTGCCGGCGCACTGTAACTCCTCGCCGGTGTTAACCACGATGACGTGGACGTCATTAACCCCCCTAACCAAATCCCTAACAGCCACTGACATTGGACCCCACAGTCCTAATTAATCTCATCGGTTTTGTTTAAAAGTCTGTTAAACAAATCACTCATTGACACTCGGGCCCCACTGGGCCCTTTGACCAGTCAAACTACTGACTAGGACTAGCCCAGTCAATGGTAGGTGGGACCCCGTGGCCCACTTTGACCAGTCAACAGGGACCAGTCAACTGCTGACTGAGCAGTCAACTGGGACCCACTGTCATCCTCACATACAAATAGCTGGGTACACTCTCTGTGTACCCGTAGCAATTTAACATTTAATTTCGAATTAAAACAATTTAGAAAATGTTTTAAAACTTTAAATATTAATAATAAATAATAAAAATAATAAATTAAATTAATAAAAATAAATAATTAAAATAATAATAAATAAATAAATAATAAAGATAATTAATTAACTTAATTAATCCTGTTAAGTTAAACTAATTAAACTTAATTAACCTAATAACTAGTTAACCTAATTAATCACTATTAATTAGCTAAACAGTCCCTGACAGGTGGGACCCATCTGTCAGGTTGACCAAGTCAACGGTCAATGTTGACTGCTGATGTCAGCATGACATCATGCCGATGTCATAAATCCAAATTTCGAATTAAATTAAATAATTAATTAAATTCCAGAAATTAATAAAATCTTTAGAAAATCATATCTTTTAATCCGTAACTCGGATTAAAATATTTTCAACATGAAAGTTGCTCAGAATGACGAGACGAATCCGGATACGCAGTCCGTTCGTCCACCACACCTCCCTAACCTATCGAACTCGCAACTTGCCCCCTCCGGTCCGTCTGTCCGAAAACGCGAAACATCGGGAATACTTTCCCGGATGTTCCCCCCTTCGCCGGTACCACCTACTGTCGCGTTAGGACACCCCCTAGCACTGCTCATTGTCATGTCACGCATCGTCATGCTTATGTTTGCATTATATTTACTGTTTCCTCCCCCTCTTCTCTCCGGTAGACTACGAGACCGACACTGCTGCTGCCCAGTTCGACTACGGAGTTGACGACCCCTCCTACTTGCCAGAGCAACCAGGCAAGCCCCCCCCCTTGATCACCAGATATCGCCTATTCTTCTCTATACTGCTTGCATTAGAGTAGTGTAGCATGTTACTGCTTTCCTATATCCTATCCTGATGCATAGCCTATCCTTGCTACTACTGTTGTTACCTTTACCTGCAATCCTACATGCTTAGTATAGGATGCTAGTTTTCCATCAGTGGCCCTACATTCTTGTCCGTCTGCTGTGCTATACTATCGGGCCGTGATCACTTGGGCGGTGATCACGGGTATATACTTATATACTATATACATGACACATGTGGTGGCTAAAGTCGGGTCGGCTCGTAGGAGTACCCGCAAGTGGATCTTTGTGGCGGAGCGACAGGGCAGGTTGAGACCGCCTAGGTGAGAGGTGGGCCTGGCCCTGGTCGGCGTTCGCGGATACTTAACACGCTTAACGAGATCTTGGTATTTGATCTGAGTCTGGCCATTTGGTCTATACGCACTAGCCATCTACGCGGGAGTAGTTATGGGTATCCCGGCGTCGTGGTATCAGCCGAAGCCTTCTTGACGTTAGCGACTGAGTGGCGCGCGCCGGATTGGACTGGAACGCCACTAGACTAGGTCTGCTTCCGGCCGCGTACGCAACGTGCAGGTGTGCATAGGGCGATGGGCCCAGACCCCTGCGCGCATAGGGTTAGACCGGCGTGCTGACCTCTCTGTTGTGCTTAGGTGGGGCTGCGACGTGTTGATCTTACGAGGCCGGGCATGACCCAGAAAAGTGTGTCCGGCCAAATGGGATCGAGCGTGTTGGGTTATGTGGTGCACCCCTGCAGGGAAGTTTATCTATTCGAATAGCCGTGTCCCTCGGTAAAAGGACGACCCGGAGTTGTACCTTGACCTTATGACAACTAGAACTGGATACTGAATAAAATACACCCTTCCAAGTGCCAGATACAACCCGGTGATCGCTCTCTAACAGGGCGACGAGGAGGGGATCGCCGGGTAGGATTATGCTATGCGATGCTACTTGGAGGACTTCAATCTTCTCTCTTCTACATGCTGCAAGATGGAGGCTGCCAGAAGCGTAGTCTTCGACAGGATTAGCTATCCCCCTCTTATTCTGGCATTCTGCAGTTCAGTCCACTGATATGGCCCTTTACACATATACACATGCATATGTAGTGTAGCTCCTTGCTTGCGAGTACTTTGGATGAGTACTCACGGTTGCTTTTCTCCCTCTTTTCCCCTTTCTATACCTGATTGTCGCAACCAGATGCTGGAGTCCAGGAGCTAGAGATCCCGAGGATGATTCTACATGGAGTTCGGCTTCGAGGAGTAGTTAGGAGGTCCCAGGCAGGAGGCCTTGCCTTTTCGATCGTTGCTACTTTGTGCTAGCCTTCTTAAGGCAAACTTGTTTAACTTATGTCTGTACTCAGATATTGTTGCTTCCGCTGACTCGTCTGTGATCGAGCACTTGTATTCGAGCCCTCGAGGCCCCTGGCTTGTATTATAATGCTTGTATGACTTATTTTGTTTTAGAGTTGTGTTGTGATATCTTCCCGTGAGTCCCTGATCTTGATCGTACACATTTGCGTGCATGATTAGTGTACGGTCAAATCGGGGGCGTCACAAGTTGGTATCAGAGCCGACTGCCTGTAGGAATCCCCCTTTCCAACTCCTTGGCCGAAGTCGAGTCTAGACATTTCAAAAACTTTTACT
The DNA here is from genome assembly GCF_018294505.1 of Triticum aestivum. Taxonomy (NCBI): domain Eukaryota; kingdom Viridiplantae; phylum Streptophyta; class Magnoliopsida; order Poales; family Poaceae; genus Triticum; species Triticum aestivum. Next base: position 9,523,961 of record NC_057805.1, read on the forward strand.
AACATGGCTGTGTGTCTTACGGGCCCACATCGCCATTGGGTGGTATTAGGATCTTTTACTCCCTTCCTATACTCTGGGACTCTGATCTCTCTTCTATTCGGGTTAAATGATTTTACTAAATCTAACATTAGGATCTCGTTATCACTTTCACCCGGAGAGCCCCTTATTACTGATGATCGTCTGCTGCACGTGAAGACCCTGAAGATACTCTCCGCTGATAACCCGAGAACTTGTGTTTATCGCTTTTGCAATTCCCTTTCATCGATAAACTCCTATGGATAACCACGTATACTCGCCACTCATACAATGTTTCCCAGTTGATCTTGTTATTACAAGATACCCCGAAATTCTCTTTGCTGCTCCGAGAATCTTTTGAGCTTACTGCCTTGCTGTTCTTTGCCACATGAATACCACTACGGATAATTTCTCGCACTTACCGAGTATCCGGTCATCCCCAGTTGATTCAAGTATTCCACAATAGTCTTCAAAATACTATTCGATCTTTCGAAAATCCTCAGGAGCCTATTGCTCTTGAAATTCTTGTTTGCTTGCATTATGGTTAATCCCATAAGTCTCGTAATCTTATTGGCATCTCTTGTCATTATCATTTTGAGTCCGTTGATTCAATTTGTTGCGAATGCTCGCAATCCTCAATCATATCCTAGAATTCATTCTTCCGGCTCAGACGACATTTTAAACGTGAGCTGGATCTCGACCTATCAAATTGCCATCGATTGTACCCCTAAGCCTACTCAACTTATCCATCCTTGATCAGAGCGTTGCTTCTGACCCCATGATTTGGAAATCATAATTCTTTTGCATTTGAACTTTGAGTTAGTCAGTTGCTTCTATAATCAGATCTCCTTGCATTCTCCTTCCTCTGGTTGAGTACCGATGCTCACATCAGATCCCTTGTGGACCATCGGTTCCTTTGTTGGATTTTATCCGACAGTGTCCTTCATAATGAATAACCTTGTGAGCCTTTCCATGGGTATATAATGCCTTTGGTAAATTGTATCATCTATTTTTGAACAATGCTCTTCTTTCGAGCTTGTAATATTTAGTCCGAAGTTTGTGGTATATGTTCCTAAGATGCCTTGATGGGTTGAACCTATACCTTCCCTAAAAAAACCGTATGAACCCGAAGGTTTTCACAAGCCATACCCTTCTGGTATTTTACCAGATAATTTTCTACCATACAACTTCATCGAACGCGAGAAGTGAATGAAAGGTTATGCATTGAAGAAGTGGGAGTCGACCTTGAACTTTGCGTTCATGCCCATGGACCCGATGAAGATCTTATCATTAAAGCTTTTCTTAAATTAAATTGTTCCATTGGTATAAGTTCATCTTATATCTGGGATCTGGCCTTTTTCAATCATGGTTCCGACCATGTTCTCTTTTAAATACCATTTCTCATACAAGTTGAGCACTTGTCTTCTGCAGAGCAATACCCTAGTCCAGCCTCTACCTTGATCTGTCGTCGAGTATTACCCCCTGGCATCTCGAGATTATCATGGAACTACATAACTTCTTATGAGTTCTTCATCAAGTGCTACATTCTCACTGATTCCAATTTTCCACGGGCTCTGAGTTATTAGTCACTCGAGAACACCGACAAGTGAATCGATTCCGCACTCCGATTCAATAACTCTAAGTAATTCTTGTTGCTTACGAGTTTAATAATCCTTCAAGTCATTACTAGCCTTATCGGCTATATCCTTATCGTGAAAACTTTTTAACTGTGCTACCCGGTCCTTCCCGGAACACAACTTTCGATGATGAGCTAAGCTTACGTCGATCTTCCTCGTCATATTAGTTCGCCTTGAACAACAAGCTTGATTTCAAGTTTGTGCCGTACCCTTGGTTCCATTAACCTATCGCTTTCATCATTCCTCTGACTCGATGTCATCGCCGATAGATTACATCTTCATGAAATCTCTCGACAAATGTGTCGTGATCAGCACCAACATTTTGAGCTCTTCCAGGATATCAGTCGAAATTCAGGATGAGAAATACCATCCTTGCCCCTCGATGATTTGTGTTATCATCGGCAACGTTATTGCCCCCCCCCCACTCCAATTCAGACTTGATCATGATATGGAGCTCTTTCCTATCTAGCTTATGTTATGTTCTACATTGAAGTGTGACTGTCCTTCATGTCAAGGATATTGTGAGAATTTCTCCACCTCTTGAGAATTCTTGATATAGTAATACTTCTCGCCATCTCCATTTGTTTTATGATCCCCATGTTGTTTCTAACCTGAATACCGACAATTGAACTATGATGTGCGACTTCAAAACTTCTAGCAACCCTATTGCTTTGAAGTTAATGGTCGATATTTCATTCTTAGACCATTGGTTATCGAATCACCATTCTAACATTGATCATTCTACCTAAGCCCATATTCGGGTGCACCTAACAACCAATGTTTAACTGTGTATGTTTTCCTCGAGCATACATCATTAAGTCATTCGATCTAGCTAATGTTATCTCCTTGTTCACATAGTGGTGGAAATCCATCTTTTGGAAATCTCAATGGATTGTCGCTGAGTCAATCAGTCACCTCCTCACCTCTCCTTGATGAAATGAACCCTTGTTCGGAACTCGCTTCCATAGTTCATCTCCCGAGAATCTTCGATGTCGTTTCGACAATTTGTGTTGCACCTTTCTTCTCAGGCATCCTGAGTCTGAGTTATCCTGACACCAATCAGATCTGAATCTCGGTCAGATATGATGGTTGGAACATATTTCCAAGAGTTATAACATTGGCCTATTTATGACCCGGTTGTTGGAAATATGCCCTAGAGGCAATAATAAATGGTTATTATTATATTTCTTTGTTCATGATAATAGTCTATTATTCATGCTATAATTGTATTGTCCGGAAATCGTAATACATGTGTGAATACATAGACCACAAAGTGTCCCTAGTAAGCCTCTAGTTGACTAGCTCGTTGATCAACAGATAGTCATGGTTTCCTGGCTATGGACATTGGATGTCATTGATAACGGGATCACATCATTAGGAGAATGATGTGATGGACAAGACCCAATCCTAAGCATAGCATAAAAGATCGTGTAGTTTCGTTTGCTAGAGCTTGTCCAATGTCAAGTATCTTTTCCTTAGACCATGAGATCGTGCAACTCCCGGATACCGTAGGAGTGCTTTGGGTGTGCCAAACGTCACAACGTAACTGGGTGACTATAAAGGTGCACTACGGGTATCTCCGAAAGTGTCTGTTGGGTTGGCACGGATCGAGACTGGGATTTGTCACTCCGTGTGACGGAGAGGTATCTCTGGGCCCGCTCGGTAATGCATCATCACAATGAGCTCAATGTGACTAAGGCGTTAGTCACGGGATCATGCATTGCGGTACGAGTAAAGAGACTTGCCGGTAACGAGATTGAACAAGGTATTGGGATACCGACGATCGAATCTCGGGCAAGTAACATACCGATTGACAAAGGGAATTGCATACGGATTGATTGAATCCTCGACACCGTGGTTCATCCGATGAGATCATCGTGGAACATGTGGGAGCCAACATGGGTATCCAGATCCCGCTGTTGGTTATTGACCGGAGAGGCGTCTCGGTCATGTCTGCATGCCTCCCGAACCCGTAGGGTCTACACACTTAAGGTCCGGTGACGCTAGGGTTGTAGAGATATATGTATGCGGAAACCCGAAAGTTGTTCGGAGTCCCGGATGAGATCCCGGACGTCACGAGAGGTTCCGGAATGGTCCGGAGGTGAAGAATTATATATAGGAAGTCCAGTTTCGGCCACCGGGAAAGTTTCGGGGGTTATCGGTATTGTACCGGGACCACCGGAAGGGTCCCGGGGGTCCACCGGGTGGGGCCACCTGTCCCGGAGGGCCCCGTGGGCTGAAAGTGGAAGGGAACCAGCCCCTAGTGGGCTGGGGCGCCCCCCTTGGGCCTCCCCCCATGCGCCTAGGGTTGGGAACCCTAGGGGGGGAGTTCCCCCTTGCCTTGGGGGGCAAGGCAACCCCTTCCCCCCTTGTGGCCGCCGCCCCCCCCCCTTGAGATCTCATCTCTTGGGGCCGGCGCCCCCCAGGGGCCTATATAAAGGGGGGAGGGAGGGCAGAAAACAACAGCCTTGGGCGCCTCCCTCCTCCCCTGCAACACCTCTCTCTCTCGTAGTAGCTCGGCGAAGCCCTGCACGAGACCCGCTACATCCACCACCACGCCGTCGTGCTGCTGGATCTCCATCAACCTCTCCTTCCCCCTTGCTGGATCAAGGAGGAGGAGACGTCGCTGCACCGTACGTGTGTTGAACGCGGAGGTGCCATCCGTTCGGCACTCGGTCATCGGTGATTTGGATCACGGCGAGTACGACTCCGTCATCCACGTTCATTGGAACGCTTCCGCTCGCGATCTACAAGGGTATGTAGATGCACTCCCTTCCCCTCGTTGCTAGTACACTCCATAGATGCATCTTGGTGAACGTAGGAAAAATTTAAAATTATGCTACGATTCCCAACAGTGGTATCAGAGCCAGGTCTATGCGTAGTTACTATGCACGAGTAGAACACAAAGCAGTTGTGGGTGTTGAGTTTGCCAATTCTTCTTGCCGCTACTAGTCGTTTCTTGTTTTGGCGGCATTGTAGGATGAAGCGGCCCGGACCGACCTTACACGTACGCTTACGTGAGACAGGTTCCACCGACTGACATGCACTAGTTGCATAAGGTGGCTAGCGGGTGTCTGTCTCTCCTACTTTAGTCGGAACAGATTCGATGAAAAGGGTCCTTATGAAGGGTAAATAGAAATTGGCAAATCACGTTGTGGTCATACGTAGGTAAGAAATCGTTCTTGCTAGAAACCTACAAACCACGTAAAAAACTTGCATCAACAATTAGAGGACGTCTAACTTGTTTTTGCAGCAAGTGCTATGTGATGTGATATGGCCAGAAGATGTGATGAATGATATATGTGATGTATGAGATTGATCATATTCTTGTAATAGGAATCACGACTTGCATGTCGATGAGTATGACAACCGGCAGGAGCCATAGGAGTTGTCTTTATTATTTTGTATGACCTGCGTGTCATTGAATAACGCCATGTAAATTACTTTACTTTGTTGCTAAACGCGTTAGCCATAGAAGTAGAAGTAATCGTTGGCGTGACGAACTTCATGAAGACACAATGATGGAGATCATGATGATGGAGATCATGGTGTCATGCCGGTGACAAAGATGATCATGGTGCCCCGAAGATGGAGATCAAAGGAGCATGATGATATTGGCCATATCATGTCACTATTTGATTGCATGTGATGTTTATCATGTTTTTGCATCTTATTTGCTTAGAACGACGGTAGCAAGTAGGATGATCCCTTATAATAATTTCAAGAAAGTGTTCACCCTAACTGTGCACCGTTGCGAAGGTTCGTTGTTTCGAAGCACCACGTGATGATCGGGTGTGATAGATTCTAACGTTCGAATACAACGGGTGTTGACGAGCCTAGCATGTACAGACATGGCCTCGGAACACACGCAATACACTTAGGTTCACTTGACGAGCCTAGCATGTACAGACATGGCCTCGGAACACGGAGGACCGAAAGGTCGAGCATGAGTCGTATAGAAGATACGATCAACATGGAGATGTTCACCGATCTTGACTAGTCCGTCTCACGTGATGATCGGACACGGCCTAGTTGAATTCGGATCATGTTTCACTTAGATGACTAGAGGGATGTCTATCTGAGTGGGAGTTCATTAAATAATTTGATTATATGAACTTAATTATCATGAACTTAGTCTAAATCTTTACACTATGTATTGTAGATCAAATGGCCCACGTTGTCCTCAATTTCAACGCGTTCCTAGAGAAAACCAAGCTGAAAGATGATGGCAGCAACTATACGGACTGGGTCCGGAACCTGAGGATCATCCTCATAGCAGCCAAGAAAGATTATGTCTTAGAAGCACCGCTAGGTGAAGCACCAATCCCTGAGAACCAAGACGTTATGAACGCTTGGCAGCAGCGTGCTGATGATTACTCCCTCGTTCAGTGCGGCATGCTTTACAGCTTAGAACCGGGTCTCCAAAAGCGTTTTGAGAAACATGGAGCATATGAGATGTTCGAGGAGCTGAAACTGGTTTTCCAAGCTCATGCCCGGGTCGAGAGATATGATGTCTCCGACAAGTTCTTCAGCTGTAAAATGGAGGAGAACAGTTCTGTTAGTGAGCACATACTCAGAATGTCTGGGTTGCACAACCGCTTGTCTCAGCTGGGAGTTAATATCCCGGATGACGCGGTCATTGACAGAATCCTCCAGTCGCTTCCACCAAGCTACAAGAGCTTTGTGATGAACTACAATATGCAGGGGATGGAAAAGACCATTCCCGAGGTATATTCAATGCTGAAATCAGCTGAGGTAGAGATCAGAAAAGAACATCAAGTGTTGATGGTGAATAAAACCACTAAGTTCAAGAAGGGCAAGGGTAAGAAGAACTTCAAGAAGGACGGCAAGGGAGTTGCCGCGCCCGGTAAGCCGGTTGCCGGGAAGAAGTCAAAGAATGGACCCAAGCCCGAGACTGAGTGCTTTTATTGCAAGGGAAGTGGTCACTGGAAGCGGAACTGCCCCAAATACTTAGCAGACAAGAAGAAGGCCGGCAACACCCAAGGTATATGTGATATACTAGTAATTGATGTGTACCTTACCAGTACTCGTAGTAGCTCCTGGGTATTTGATACCGGTGCGGTTGCTCATATTTGTAACTCAAAACAGGAACTACGGAATAAACGGAGACTGGCAAAGGACGAGGTGACGATGCGCGTCGGGAATGGTTCCAAGGTCGATGTGATCGCCGTTGGCACGCTACCTCTGCATCTACCCACGGGATTAGTTTTAAACCTCAATAATTGTTATTTAGTGCCAGCTTTGAGCATGAACATTGTATCTGGATCTCGTTTAATTCGAGATGGCTACTCATTTAAATCTGAGAATAATGGTTGTTCTATTTATTTGAGAGATATGTTTTATGGTCATGCCCCGCTGGTCAATGGTTTATTTTTGATGAATCTCGAACGTGATGTTACACATGTTCATAGTGTGAATACCAAAAGATGTAAAGTTGATAACGATAGTCCCACATACTTGTGGCACTGCCGCCTTGGTCACATTGGTGTCAAGCGCATGAAGAAGCTCCATGCAGATGGACTTTTGGAGTCTCTTGATTACGAATCATTTGACACGTGCGAACCATGCCTCATGGGTAAGATGACCAAGACTCCGTTCTCCGGAACAATGGAGCGAGCAACCAACTTATTGGAAATCATACATACCGATGTGTGTGGTCCAATGAGTGTTGAGGCTCGCGGAGGATATCGTTATGTTCTCACTCTCACTGATGATTTAAGTAGATATGGGTATGTCTACCTAATGAAACACAAGTCTGAAACCTTTGAAAAGTTCAAGGAATTTCAGAGTGAGGTTGAGAATCAACGTGACAGGAAAATAAAATTCTTACGATCAGATCGTGGTGGAGAATATTTAAGTCACGAATTTGGTACACACTTAAGGAAATGTGGAATAGTTTCACAACTCACGCCGCCTGGAACACCTCAGAGAAATGGTGTGTCCGAACGTCGTAATCGCACTCTATTGGATATGGTGCGATCTATGATGTCTCTTACCGATTTACCGCTCTCATTTTGGGGTTATGCTTTAGAGACTGCCGCATTCACTTTAAATAGGGCTCCGTCGAAATCCGTTGAGACGACACCGTATGAATTATGGTTTGGGAAGAAACCTAAGCTGTCGTTTCTAAAAGTTTGGGGATGCGATGCTTATGTCAAGAAACTTCAACCTGAAAAGCTCGAACCCAAATCGGAAAAATGCGTCTTCATAGGGTACCCTAAGGAAACTATTGGGTATACCTTCTACCTCAGATCCGAAGGCAAGATCTTCGTTGCCAAGAACGGGTCCTTTCTAGAGAAGGAGTTTCTCTCGAAAGAATTGAGTGGGAGGAAAGTGGAACTTGATGAGGTGATAGTCACCCCTTCCGAACCGGAAAGTAGCGCAGCGCGGGAAAATGTTCCTGTGGTGCCTACACCAACTGGGGAGGAAGTTAATGATGATGATCATGAAGCTTCAGATCAAGTTGCTGAACTTCGTAGGTCCACAAGGACACGTTCCGCACCAGAGTGGTACGGCAACCCTGTCCTGGAAATCATGTTGTTAGACAACGGTGAACCTTCGAACTATGAAGAAGCGATGGCGGGCCCGGATTCCGACAAATGGCTAGAAGCCATGAAATCCGAGATAGAATCCATGTATGAAAACAAAGTATGGACTTTGACTGACTTGCCCGATGAGCGGCGAGCCATAGAAAACAAATGGATCTTTAAGAAGAAGACGGACGCAGATGGTAATGTGACCATCTACAAAGCTCGACTTGTCGCTAAGGGTTATCGACAAGTTCAAGGGGTTGACTACGATGAGACTTTCTCACCCGTAGCGAAGCTGAAGTCCGTCCGAATCATGTTAGCAATTGCCGCATACTATGATTATGAGATATGGCAGATGGACGTCAAAACGGCATTCCTTAACGGCTTCCTTAAGGAAGAGTTGTATATGATGCAGCCGGAAGGTTTTGTCGATCCTAAGAATGCTAACAAAGTATGCAAGCTCCAACGCTCAATCTATGGGCTGGTGCAAGCATCTCGGAGTTGGAACATTCGCTTTGATGAGATGATCAAAGCGTTTGGGTTTACACAGACTTATGGAGAAGCCTGTGTTTACAAGAAAGTGAGTGGGAGCTCTGTAGCATTTCTCATATTATATGTGGATGACATACTATTGATGGGAAATGATATAGAATTCTTGGAAAGTATAAAGGCCTATTTGAATAAGTGTTTTTCAATGAAGGACCTTGGAGAAGCTGCTTATATATTAGGCATCAAGATCTATAGAGATAGATCAAGACGCCTCATTGGTCTTTCACAGAGTACATACCTTGACAAGATATTGAAGAAGTTCAGTATGGATCAGTCCAAGAAGGGGTTCTTGCCTGTATTGCAAGGTGTGCAATTGAGCACGGCTCAATGCCCGACCACGGCAGAAGATATAGAACAGATGAGTGTCATCCCCTATGCCTCGGCCATAGGGTCTATTATGTATGCCATGCTGTGTACCAGACCTGATATAAACCTTGCCGTAAGTTTGGTAGGAAGGTACCAAAGTAATCCCGGCAAGGAACACTGGACAGCGGTCAAGAATATCCTGAAGTACCTGAAGAGGACTAAGGATATGTTTCTCGTTTATGGAGGTGACGAAGAGCTCGTCGTAAAGGGTTACGTCGACGCTAGCTTCGACACAGATCTGGATGACTCGAAGTCTCAGACCGGATACGTGTATATTTTGAATAGAGGAGCAGTAAGCTGGTGCAGTTGCAAGCAAAGCGTCGTGGCGGGATCTACATGTGAAGCGGAGTACATGGCAGCCTCAGAGGCAGCACAGGAAGCAGTCTGGATGAAGGAGTTCATTACCGACCTAGGGGTGATTCCCAATGCGTCGGGCCCAATGACTCTCTTCTGTGACAACACTGGAGCTATTGCCCTTGCGAAGGAGCCCAGGTTTCACAGGAAGACCAGGCACATCAAGCGTCGCTTCAACTCCATTCGTGAAAGTGTTCAAAATGGAGACATAGATATTTGTAAAGTACATACGGACCTGAATGTAGCAGATCCGTTGACTAAACCTCTCCCTAGAGCAAAACATGATCAACACCAGGACGCAATGGGTGTTCGATTCATCACAATGTAACTAGATTATTGACTCTAGTGCAAGTGGGAGACTGTTGGAAATATGCCCTAGAGGCAATAATAAATGGTTATTATTATATTTCTTTGTTCATGATAATAGTCTATTATTCATGCTATAATTGTATTGTCCGGAAATCGTAATACATGTGTGAATACATAGACCACAAAGTGTCCCTAGTAAGCCTCTAGTTGACTAGCTCGTTGATCAACAGATAGTCATGGTTTCCTGGCTATGGACATTGGATGTCATTGATAACGGGATCACATCATTAGGAGAATGATGTGATGGACAAGACCCAATCCTAAGCATAGCATAAAAGATCGTGTAGTTTCGTTTGCTAGAGCTTTCCAATGTCAAGTATCTTTTCCTTAGACCATGAGATCGTGCAACTCCCGGATACCGTAGGAGTGCTTTGGGTGTGCCAAACGTCACAACGTAATTGGGTGACTATAAAGGTGCACTACGGGTATCTCCGAAAGTGTCTGTTGGGTTGGCACGGATCGAGACTGGGATTTGTCACTCCGTGTGACGGAGAGGTATCTCTGGGCCCACTCGGTAATGCATCATCACAATGAGCTCAATGTGACTAAGGCGTTAGTCACGGGATCATGCATTGCGGTACGAGTAAAGAGACTTGCCGGTAACGAGATTGAACAAGGTATTGGGATACCGACGATCGAATCTCGGGCAAGTAACATACCGATTGACAAAGGGAATTGCATACGGATTGATTGAATCCTCGACACCGTGGTTCATCCGATGAGATCATCGTGGAACATGTGGGAGCCAACATGGGTATCCAGATCCCGCTGTTGGTTATTGACCGGAGAGGCGTCTCGGTCATGTCTGCATGCCTCCCGAACCCGTAGGGTCTACACACTTAAGGTCCGGTGACGCTAGGGTTGTAGAGATATATGTATGCGGAAACCCGAAAGTTGTTCGGAGTCCCGGATGAGATCCCGGACGTCACGAGAGGTTCCGGAATGGTCCGGAGGTGAAGAATTATATATAGGAAGTCCAGTTTCGGCCACCGGGAAAGTTTCGGGGGTTATCGGTATTGTACCGGGACCACCGGAAGGGTCCCGGGGGTCCACCGGGTGGGGCCACCTGTCCCGGAGGGCCCCGTGGGCTGAAAGTGGAAGGGAACCAGCCCCTAGTGGGCTGGGGCGCCCCCCTTGGGCCTCCCCCCATGCGCCTAGGGTTGGGAACCCTAGGGGGGAGTTCCCCCTTGCCTTGGGGGGCAAGGCAACCCCTTCCCCCCCTTGTGGCCGCCGCCCCCCTTGAGATCTCATCTCTTGGGGCCGGCGCCCCCCCAGGGGCCTATATAAAGGGGGGAAGGGAGGGCAGAAAACAACAGCCTTGGGCGCCTCCCTCCTCCCCTGCAACACCTCTCTCTCTCTCGTAGTAGCTCGGCGAAGCCCTGCACGAGACCCGCTACATCCACCACCACGCCGTCGTGCTGCTGGATCTCCATCAACCTCTCCTTCCCCCTTGCTGGATCAAGAAGGAGGAGACGTCGCTGCACCGTACGTGTGTTGAACGCGGAGGTGCCGTCCGTTCGGCACTCGGTCATCGGTGATTTGGATCACGGCGAGTACGACTCCGTCATCCACGTTCATTGGAACGCTTCCGCTCGCGATCTACAAGGGTATGTAGATGCACTCCCTTCCCCTCGTTGCTAGTACACTCCATAGATGCATCTTGGTGAACGTAGGAAAATTTTAAAAGTATGCTACGATTCCCAACACCGGTAAGGTGATGATACCCAGCACACCTGGCGGGAGGACCTATTGCTATAAGTTTTCCCTTTTAGCAAGGTTAGCTGTTGTTCAATGAGGAAATTGTAAGACTTATTCTATAAGTTGTTCCTGATGGATCCTTTTTGTTTCCAAAGTCTGATCTTCACCTGTTGACCATGTCAATGCTATCTCGAAGCATGTCTATGGTACTCCGATTTTCAACAGGAACATTTGAAGCCCAATGCTAAATGTTTCCTGCTCAATTATCCAAACACCGTTGTATGGGTAATGCCATGAAATTTCTCTCCCCTACCTAAAGAGTTTTCTACATTATATCCTGTCATGAATATCATACTCAGCTTGTCCTTGGGAAGGATATAACCTTGAAATATGTGTTTAAACACATTTTCCTTTCCATTCTTCTGTTTAATCTGATAATCATATTTTCCTTTCCATTGTGTGGTTTAACCTTTCTAGTGAACTATATGATCTAAGCAGTAATATTCTCCTGCTTATGTAAACACCTCGGTGTACAACTCTGTCAGTAAGACCCTGTTATTATTGTTGGTGACATTTCGGTAACCACCGATGGACGAGAACTTTGCCTAATGGTCCGCCTCGTTTCAACGAGCAGGAAAATGGTTCTCTTCGTCCCTCGCCCTTGGTACCGACGATGTTGCTGACATATAACTGACAGGCTACCCTCTGACATGCCTTGCTATCATGATCGTGCAAGATATCACCGCCCTTCCTATTTTAACCCACATGGTGGGCCCATAACCCACAGTTCCACAGGATCGAAACCTGACTCTCCTGTGCACCCCCTGTTCCCAAATTTATTCATCGCGCGTGGCCTCGTATGTAATTCACGGGCCACCGTCCCAAGTGATCAATTCTGGTATCGGACACAATACTTATTCCCGTTGCTCTGAACCCCTTTTCACTCTGTTTCAGGCAATGAACGATTGCCTATCCGCTCAAAACTTCTTATTGCACTGTCCTACTCTGCTCTCGATATGTTTCATTTGTTCAACTCGAGAGATACTCATATGTTCATTCTTGGGATAACCCCCCAGATGATTTTCCCTTATAACATCCTATCGTTGAAGAGCTGCCCCTTACCTATTCGTAAGTACGATGGAGTTCCCCGAAGAAAGGACGACAACATCATCATGATGCATAGGAATAAAGAATTGAAGACATCAATGAAAGGGATTAACTTCTTCGAGAAGATCCGTTATAATTTCGTAACCAGAACTTTCCCCCTTACCCACCTCCTAAATCTCGGGACGAGCTTTCTTGTAGTGGAGGAGAATTGTGACGCCCGGATAATTAAGCTACAGTAATCCCTCGTTAACGATGCCACGTCACCCCGTTACTGTTGATAAACTCTCGATGGTTCAGAACCGAAACAAATTCAAAATTTAAATAAAAGCAAACAACAAAAGATTTCAGATGTTAAAACTAAAATGTTCGGATCGTGACAAATATTGTGTAGGTAGTTATGGTGAAGAAACAACATTTTTATAGAAAGTTTAAATGCACTTAAATGATTAAAACAGTAGGTAAAACTATTAAATAAATGCCTTTGATATTTTATAAAATCATAAACTATTTTATCTTGAGGTAAAACTTTTTAGGGTAGTGGGTTGTTTTGGAACACTAATTTGGAGCTATTGTCATGTTTTACTGAACTAAGAATAAAGTGTAACTAAAATAAAACAGAAAAGGAAAAAGAACTAAAACTAAAACAAACAAAAAAAGAAAAGGAAAAACAACTGCCCCCCCTGACTGGGCCTTGGCCCAGTTGGCCGTGTGGCCGAGCGGCCTGCCGGCCCAACCCCCCCGCGCCCCTGGCCTACTAGGCCCCCCACCAGTAAACCCTAGCCGTAACCCCCCACTTCCCCACTCCCTCGTCTCCCTCCTGGCGCCGCCCCCCCTCCCGCACGCACGCGACACACACACACACCATCGCCGCCACCCTGGGCTCTGGAGCACCCGCTCTCGAGCCCCGCACCATCCGGCGACCCGGCGGCCGTGGATGAGCCGCCCGCCGGCGACGACCTCCGCCACCTCGCCTCCCCGCGTCGGCCTCGACAACCCCGGCACGAGCCACCACCCGTGGCCCCATCACCGGACCGCCGCCGCCCGGAGCTGACCTCGCCTGACGCTGCCCCGCCGTCGCCGCGTCCCCGTCCTCCTCCCCGCCGGACTGCGTCCGCCTCCCCGACACGGCGACGACGCCTCGTCCCCATCCTCCTCCACAACGGTCGCCCCCGAGCCTCGCCGCCCCGCTTCTCTCCAACGCCGGTGAGGCCACCTCCGGCCTCCAGTCCCTTCTCCCTTCCCCGCGCCGTACCCGCCCGCTGCCCGCCTCGCATCGCCCCACCGCGCCTGTTCCGGTAGCCGCCCGTGCCGCCGCGGATGTCGACTCCGCCGTCGACGCCGGCCAAGTCCGGCCGCCCCGGGACCACCGGTCGACGTGGTCGACCCCTAGCTACCCATCGGTCCCCTTCGCGCATCGAACCGACGCCCGTAGCGCAAGCCTCGGCGGGTTCCCGCGTTGCTGCCGTCGCCGGCGCACTGTAACTCCTCGCCGGCGTTAACCACGATGACGTGGACGTCATTAACCCCCCTAACCAAATCCCTAACAGCCACTGACATCGGACCCCACAGTCCTAATTAATCTCATCGGTTTTGTTTAAAAGTCTGTTAAACAAATCACTCAATGACACTCGGGCCCCACTGGGCCCTTTGACCAGTCAAACTACTGACTAGGACTAGCCCAGTCAATGGTAGGTGGGACCCCGTGGCCCACTTTGACCAGTCAACAGGGACCAGTCAACTGCTGACTGAGCAGTCAACTGGGACCCACTGTCATCCTCACATACAAATAGCTGGGTACACTCTCTGTGTACCCGTAGCAATTTAACATTTAATTTCGAATTAAAACAATTTAGAAAATGTTTTAAAACTTTAAATATTAATAATAAATAATAAAAATAATAAATTAAATTAATAAAAATAAATAATTAAAATAATAATAAATAAATAAATAATAAAGATAATTAATTAAGATAATTAATTAACTTAATTAATCCTGTTAAGTTAAACTTAATTAACCTAATAACTAGTTAACCTAATTAATCACTGTTAATTAGCTAAACAGTCCCTGACAGGTGGGACCCATCTGTCAGGTTGACCAGGTCAACGGTCAATGTTGACTGCTGATGTCAGCATGACATCATGCTAATGTCATAAATCCAAATTTCGAATTAAATTAAATAATTAATTAAATTCCAGAAATTAATAAAATCTTTAGAAAATCATATCTTTTAATCCGTAACTCGGATTAAAATATTTTCAACATGAAAGTTGCTCAGAATGACGAGACGAATCCGGATACGCAGTCCGTTCATCCACCACACCTCCCTAACCTATCGAACTTGCAACTTGCCCCCTCCGGTCCGTCTGTCCGAAAACGCGAAACATCGGGAATACTTTCCCGGATGTTCCCCCCTTCGCCGGTACCACCTACTATTGCGTTAGGACACCCCCTAGCACTGCTCATTGTCATGTCACGCATCGTCATGCTTATGTTTGCATTATATTTACTGTTTCCTCCCCCTCTTCTCTCCGGTAGACTACGAGACCGACACTGCTGCTGCCCAGTTCGACTACGGAGTTGACGACCCCTCCTACTTGCCAGAGCAACCAGGCAAGCCCCCCCCCCCTTGATCACCAGATATCGCCTATTCTTCTCTATACTGCTTGCATTAGAGTAGTGTAGCATGTTACTGCTTTCCGATATCCTATCCTGATGCATAGCCTATCCTTGCTACTACTGTTGTTACCTTTACCTGCAATCCTACATGCTTAGTATAGGGATGCTAGTTTTCCATCAGTGGCCCTACATTCTTGTCCGTCTGCTGTGCTATACTATCGGGCCGTGATCACTTGGGCGGTGATCACGGGTATATACTTATATACTATATACATGACACGTGTGGTGGCTAAAGTCGGGTCGGCTCGTAGGAGTACCCGCAAGTGGATCTTTGTGGCGGAGCGACAGGGCAGGTTGAGACCGCCTAGGTGAGAGGTGGGCCTGGCCCTGGTCGGCGTTCGCGGATACTTAACACGCTTAACGAGATCTTGGTATTTGATCTGAGTCTGGCCATTTGGTCTATACGCACTAGCCATCTACGCGGGAGTAGTTATGGGTATCCCGGCGTCGTGGTATCAGCCGAAGCCTTCTTGACGTCAGCGACTGAGTGGCGCGCGCCGGATTGGACTGGAACGCCACTAGGCTAGGTCTGCTTCCGGCTGCGTACGCAACGTGCAGGTGTGCATAGGGCGATGGGCCCAGACCCCTGCGCGCTTAGGATTAGACCGGCGTGCTGACCGCTCTGTTGTGCTTAGGTGGGGCTGCGACGCGTTGATCTTGCGAGGCCGGGCATGACCCAGAAAAGTGTGTCCGGCCAAATAGGATCGAGCGTGTTGGGTTATGTGGTGCACCCCTGCAAGGAAGTTTATCTATTCGAATAGTCGTGTCCCTCGCTAAAAGGACGACCCGGAGTTGTACCTTGACCTTATGACAACTAGAACTGGATACTGAATAAAATACACCCTTCCAAGTGCCAGATACAACCCGGTGATCGCTCTCTAACAGGGCGACGAGGAGGGGATCGCCGGGTAGGATTATGCTATGTGATGCTACTTGGAGGACTTCAATCTTCTCTCTTCTACATGCTGCAAGATGGAGGCTGCCAGAAGCGTAGTCTTCGACAGGATTAGCTATCCCCCTCTTATTCTGGCATTCTGCAGTTCAGTCCACTGATATGGCCCTTTACACATATACACATGCATATGTAGTGTAGCTCCTTGCTTGCGAGTACTTTGGATGAGTACTCACGGTTGCTTTTCTCCCTCTTTTCCCCTTTCTATACCTGATTGTCGCAACCAGATGCTGGAGTCCAGGAGCTAGAGATCCCGAGGATGATTCTACATGGAGTTCGGCTTCGAGGAGTAGTTAGGAGGTCCCGGGCAGGAGGCCTTGCCTTTTCGATCGTTGCTACTTTGTGCTAGCCTTCTTAAGGCAAACTTGTTTAACTTATGTCTGTACTCAGATATTGTTGCTTCCGCTGACTCGTCTGTGATCGAGCACTTGTATTCGAGCCCTCGAGGCCCCTGGCTTGTATTATAATGCTTGTATGACTTATTTTTGTTTTAGAGTTGTGTTGTGATATCTTCCCGTGAGTCCCTGATCTTGATCGTACACATTTGCGTGCATGATTAGTGTACGGTCAAATCGGGGGCGTCACAGATGTAGTTAATTTCATAGCTGAACTATCATGTATAGCAAAGAACAGTGTAGTAATAAAGATTGTTGCTTTCCTAGCTGTGGCTTCACTTTTTCTCTGCTCTGCTCATCTTATCATGTGTATATTATTTGCAGATTTGGGTGCAGCCAGAATGTCCAACGCAAGATCTGGCATCCGTGTTCCGCCAACTAAGGTTTGTGAACCTTGTTAAACTTCCTGAAGGGTATGATCTCACCTGGACAATGTTTATTCTTGAAGCTGCACCCTTATTGAAGGAGCTATACATGACAGTATGTGCTTTCCTAAAGTTCTCTTTTAGCCACATGTGCTTAATATTAGTTTTTCATGGTTTTCTTACCAGGTATATATGTCTAAAGACAGTTTATTTTTATCTTTGTCCTATTGCTGAGATGCAGGTCTGGGATGATTTGTGTTCAATGGAAATGGATGAGGAGAAGAGAAAAAAGGAATCGTATAGTGAGAACAAGGGTGTAGAGTGGAGCGCGGCTGCAGCTGATTTCCAACACCACAGTTTGGTCACACTCGTCATCTTTGGGTTTGAATCTGAAGATTATGCTGTTAATTATGTCAGACGTGTTATGGTGGCGGCGGTCAATCTAGAGGATGTGTTCCTCTATAGTAGGTTGGAGTTGGAGTGTGGCGACTGCCAGGACAAGAAGCCCACCAGGTTCGCTTGGACTAAAAGGCAGAAGATTTCACTGAAGAAGAGAATCGCCGCGGGGGTTGAGTCGTTTGCCATAATCCACTCCAACAAGACGATAAGGGCTGGCCATCAAGCAAAAAAGCTTTACCCAGAGTGCTCACACTTTGACGCAAAAAGTGGTTGATTTAACAGTGAACTGTATTATCAACAGTGGTTGCTTTGAACTTTTGGAAGTGTTTGTTAGTACTTTGGTTATTAACAGTTCTCATTTTATTTTTGTCCGTCTGAACTGCATTATCTGTTTTGTTATGATGAAAGGATGAGGAGTACTGGATGATTGAATTCTTATAAAGTTAGAGGAAACATTTTGGCCATGAATGTGTCATTGGTAGTTTCAAAACAAGAAACATGAATAGCATGACTTATCTAGCTAAACTACTGTATTTACAATGACTAGTAGAAGGCCCACAATGCATAAGAATGAATTTGTCTTCATAAAATTTATCCATCTGAATAGTCTGGACTACCTTAAATACATACCATATATGAAGGAGACAATAATCCTAGACGCACGGACCCTTACGAGAGTTTTAGAAAATCTCCTTCTAACTAATCTTTCTCCCCCTGATTTTCAGCTAGGGTTGCCCCATCCTTCCCTGATCTTAAATCCTGTTGGTCCACAGTCGATAGTCCGTTGAACCCGTAAAAGAACTTCCCGTAGATGTAGCATTACTCTGGAGGAGAAATATGGTTGTCCAGACTATCCGACTGTTATCACCAACACGTGGTCTTAACACAAAACCCCCCACCACACGATGCACTCTCTTTTTTCTGCCGGGCCCTCCCCTTACTACTCGTTTTCCTGCCATAGCGAGACATTTCTTTTTTTGTTGGAACCCCTTTCCTTTAAAAACATGTCTAACATGTAACATTAGGATCGTCGTGCATGTCATGTGACTTTTTTTATGGTAGATAACTTTTCTTCTTCCTACTATCTCTGCCATTGAAGCCCCCTTCTCCAATAAAAAATAATACATTTTTAATAGAAGGATAAACATATTGCGCCATAAAGCAAATGCAATCAGTGCATGTCATGTGACCTTGTCGTCTTTTATGGTAGATAACTTTTCTTCTACTCACTATCTCTGCCTTGGAACCCCCCTTCTCTAATAAAAAATAATACATTTTTCATAGCAGGATAAACGTATTGCGCCATGAAGCAAGTGCAATCAGTACATGCACACCGATATGTTCTCTGTATCAAAAATTTACTGGATTTTTTTTTGCAAAATCCATCATATCTCCACATCTCGACTCAATTTTTTCAGATTCGTCTCGACTAATATTACAACCACTACCGTGACATCTCGTCCTTCTTGAATCCTTGTCGATAGCTACCGTCTTGTCCTCCTCAAATCCTTGTCGCTAGCAATCTTGGCATTGCACGGTCGTAATGGTCGCTGCTAAGAATTATGACGCACACAGCAGGTCTTGTGGTGGTGTGTCTGATACAACTGCAGAGTGTCCATTTGTGTTTGTGCTTCTGTTAGGCAAGTCTGGTCAGTATGCATGTAAGATGTAGTCAATTTCATAGCTGAACTATCATGTATAGCACAGAACAGTGTAGTAATAAAGATTGTTGCTTTCCTAGCTGTGGCTTCACTTTTTCTCTGCTCTGCTCATCTTATCATGTGTATATTATTTGCTTATTTGGGTGCAGCCAGAATGTCCAACGCAAGATCTGGCATCTGTGTTCCGCCAACTAAGGTTTGTGAACCTTGTTAAACTTCCTGAAGGGTATGATCTCACCTGGACAATGTTTATTCTTGAAGCTGCACCCTTACTGAAGGAGCTATACATGACAGTATGTGCTTTCCTAAAGTTCTCTTTTAGCCACATGTGCTTAATATTAGTTTTTCATGGTTTTCTTACCAGGTATATATGTCTATAGACAGTTTATTTTTATCTTTGTCCTATTGCTGAGATGCAGGTCTGGGATGATTTGTGTTCAATGGAAATGGATGAGGAGAAGAGAAAAAAGGAATCGTATAGTGAGAACAAGGGTGTAGAGTGGAGCGCGGCTGCAGCTGATTTCCAACACCACAGTTTGGTCACACTCGTCATCTTTGGGTTTGAATCTGAAGATTATGTTGTTAATTATGTCAGACGTGTTATGGTGGCGGCGGTCAATCTAGAGGATGTGTTCCTCTATAGTAGGTTGGAGTTGGAGTGTGGCGACTGCCAGGACAAGAAGCCCACCAGGTTCGCCTGGACTAAAAGGCAGAAGATTTCACCGAAGAAGAGAATCACCGCGGGGGTTGAGTCGTTTGCCATAATCCACTCCAACAAGACGATAAGGGCTGGCCATCAAGCAAAAAAGCTTTACCCAGAGTGCTCACACTTTGACGCAAAAAGTGGTTGATTTAACAGTGAACTGTATTATCAACAGTGGTTGCTTTGAACTTTTGGAAGTGTTTGTTAGTACTCTGGTTATTAACGGTTCTCATTTTATTTTTGTCCGTCTGAACTGCATTATTTGTTCTGTTATGATGAAAGGATGATGAGTACTGAATGATTGAATCATTATAAAGTTAGAGGAAACATTTTGGCCATGAATGTGTCATTGGTAGTTTCAAAACAAGAAACATGAATAGCATGACTTATCTTGCTAAACTACTGTATTTACAATGAAAATGCAGACCGGGAGCAGCACCAGGCCACCTCTGAAAACATGGAAGCAGAACAAATATACCTGTTGGGTATAAAAAAAACTATAGAAGAAGCATGCAATTACAGATAACTGTTGAACACCATGCTATTTCTCCCATGTGATTCTTGAATTTCGTCTGCACGATGCATCACATTATGACACTAATAACAGTTTGTGATCCTTGTGTACAACAGTTCGTTTTCACTGATCAAGTTAGAAGCATTGCCTCTCTAAACTCTCTGATCAAGTTAGAAGTACTATTATTTTTTGAGACAAAGTAGTCTTTAATTAGATTAGAGAGATTTGGGAGACATAGTGGCGCCCTGGGCCAAGTACGGACCTAGGTGGGCTATTGATTTGCACGCAAAGGCCCAGCTGCTGCCCAAGGCCTGCAATCCCGCACATCGCTGCTGATTCAGGGAAGCCGCACAGCCTGGCCACACCCGACCCGAGACCTAAATCGCCGCCACCGTTCCTCGCCACTGCGGCGACCGCCGTTCTCCTCCCCCTCCCACCCCGCATCGGAGAGGAAGATCGCCGCGCCAGCGCCACCATACCCGACCCTCGACTCCACCACTCTCGGCGGTGTGTGCTAGTCTAGTCTGTCTCCACCCCGACGAATTTGCTTCGCCTGATAGCGATTAGGCTGCAATGGGTAGATGATTAATTTTTGAAGCCCAGCTCATCGTTAATAACAGGCCGAAAGCCCAGAAACCCAGCAGCAGTGTGCAACGAGACGATCAGATTGTTCTCTTTTACCATCGTCTCGGACAAGGCAACAGAGAGCAGGCAGAAGGATGGTGAGTTTACTTCATCCCCCAGTTCACTTTCGGGTTCCGTCTCTGCTGGTTTGGGGTCCGCTTCTTCGCCATTCACGGCTGGAAGTTGGTTCCATCCCCTTCCGCCCAAACGCATGTGTCTTGCCCAAAATTGTCCAATGTTTGCTTAACGGGCCGGCCTTTGATGGATGTCTCAAGCCAAATGCGAGTTTTGCAGCACCTTTTAGGCTAATTCTTCGAGGCACTAGTGTCTAAAGACCCAGTTTGCAGCGTATATATTTTCAGATGTCGCGCTTCCTTCTCTCTCTGTTTCTGAAAAAAAAAACAGGCGAGTTGATATTTTTGTGTTTCAACTGTGCATGACTTGGTCAAGTTCAGAGAATCGATCTGCGTACTGTCAGTCTGCTTTCTCAGTTAACCTTTTCAATCTTCATGAACCTTGTACGTTTTGCATCTTTATTTTGCGTGGCTTAACTAATATTGTCCATGATTTAGGATGAGCAAGATGATAAAAGTACAAAGGCTGAGCTGAAACTATGTGGTGACATAGCTGTTAAGAGGAAGAATTACCGTGGCGCGTCAGCATTCTACAGCGAGGTCAGTATTGATGTGAAGAAAGTGTGCACGCGAGGAATACTCGATCTTTGTAGCATTACTTGTTGACCTGAGCTATATGGTTGTTTAATCTATCTCTTTTGTGTTATTTCCTATAACTGCCGTTGTTAACAAAAATAAGGTGGGAAGTAAAAACAGTAGTATTTGTTTGTTTGGATTTATGCTACTTAAAATATGCATGTGCGCAAAACTTTTTTCACCTTTCCTGCAATAAACATACATTTCTACTTATGTTGTACAGAGGGAGTATTTTATTATATGTTTTGATATTGTTGACAGGACTTCCACCATTTAAATTATTTCAGTTGATAATCTGTCCAACTATAAGCCAAATATCTATCTGTACTGCTACTCCGGACGAATTTGAGATGTGTTGTACATTCGTGTTGTCTGTAAACCTTTGACAGCCATTAAGGCACTAGCTCTGGCAACAGTACAAACAAATATGGCTTCAGCAGCCCTCTCTTATTTGAAAAGAATAAAGCTTCAGCAGTCATAGGTCCAGAGGTTTGAGAAACCTCAGTTCTCATGTTCATACTGATACCAACTTGAAGCATCACTAAATAAACCTGTTTGTCATTGCTGATATACTTGGAATCATTATTGTCTTGTTAACCTGTATGTTATTGCTGATATGCTTGGAATCAGTATTGTCTTGTTAACCTGTATGTTATTGCTGATATGCAGGCAATTGAGCTGGACCCTAATGATGCGACGCTGTACGCAAACAGGAGCCTTTGCTACCTGCAAATGACTGAAGCAGATAAGGCTTTGCATGATGCTAACACCTGCATAAAACTGCGTCCTGAATGGTTAAAAGGTTACTACAGGAAAGGATCTGCTCTTATGTCGCTCAAGGTGAGAATCCTAGCTAGTTTTCCTGACTTGCACTTGTGTGTGTGTATGTCACCACCTCCACTCGTATAATCTGCCTAGCTGTCCATCTTTAGGAGTACAAAGAAGCATGTGATGCGTTCGAAGCCGGACTGAAACTGGACCCTGGAAACACCGAGTTGGAGAAAGTATTCCAGTAAGCTCCTAAATTATGTTTCAGCCTTTTCTAATAAGAAGGAAACTCCAACTCCTCCGTTGTTTCTTGAATTGAGATGCTTGTGTTTGTGAGGGTAAATTACATTCTATGCCTAGATTGAAGGGCTGAAAACAGTTTTGTTTTGTTTCCTGGTTGCAGGGAGGCAGTTGAGGCGATGAAAAAGGATGACTTGGCCAGAAAAAGAGAAAATGCTTCAAGCCATCCAGCTAGAGAAAAACAGGCACGCAAGGGGCGCGGCCGCAACACCCACTGAGCTGCTGCAACAACGTACGCGGGCGATTGTGCTAAGCCAGCCA